>NC_134354.1:298346681-298646681 GCF_048569485.1 Anomaloglossus baeobatrachus
CTTTTCTGTTTAGGAAGTTCTTTCCTGAAGCTTAGATATCTTCTGGCATTTTCCTTCCATGCTTTCCAATGCATGCATACTTTCGTATATGTCAAAGTGCTATGCATTGGTAGGGGCAAATGTCCATGTTCCATGGCCAAGTTATAGTGTCATAAAATTCATTTGCTGCATCATAAAACAATTTTGTTAAATTAGGGTAATTTATCATAATTAAAACCAGTTTCAAATAGTATTTTTCTTTCCCCTTTGCAGTGTCCTTTGCAAGCTTGGTGATATCCTGCTGCACCTATCTTTCTTTCTACATAGCTACATGAACATCTTGGCGAAAACATCTAGGACTTTGAGATGTTGCCAAGTGGAACTGACTCAAGATAAATTTCAGATTCTGAATGCTTGGGAGTTACAATCTTTCAACAAGATGCAAACACTTTAGCGATGGATGCCCTATAATCTCCATGAAAGTACTTCATTTTCAGTCTCCTTCTCAGGTGGTTTGAAGACATTGGTGTTTTACCTCAATCTCATGAACCAGAATAACATTGAGATTGAAAAAGATAAAGTAAATTACTTATTTGTTGATTAAATTACAAGCTCATGAGGTGCATACAGACTGCTTCTCCAACAGTGCGATGAAAACTGGAAAGTCAGAAGCTGGAAATTGGACAAAGCTGAACTGAGCCATTGTAAATGTTGGAAAATATTGCCATAGATGATGATCTGTTGAATAGATGTAAATTGTAAAAAGTGCAATTATTTTGTATATATAATATAAAGTATGAGTTTGTTTAAAGGGATAGGTCAAATAGCCAAAACAGAAAGCATTTGATCAATGGAGCCATTGGATGACTTTGCCATGTTGCACAAAGACTGTTCCAATGTGGTATATTGCACAACATGCAGGCCATACTGATATCATTGGAATCAGTACGTAACTTAGGGCTTTTTAACAAGCTTTTGCTGTGACTCTTGCCTGACATAGGAAAATGCATTATGCTGGCCAGTAATGTAAATACACTTTTACAACCTTTATTATTGTTGTATCACTGCCTTCAGTTAACACGTGGAACAATTTGTTGCATAAATTATTGAAACTAAAAATCAGTTCCATTCATTTAAATGGAGTTTTTGTGGCAGCATGCATGTGGATTTCTGCAAGTTCCATTCAGACGAATAGAGCAGTTGCAGAAATTTCTGCAACAAAATCTGCTGTGTGTATTCACTCTAATAGCAATAATAATGAAAGTACTATTCTCATGGCAATGACATAACATCCTTCCCATATCACACACTAAGCCCAGTGTTACTAAAGGTAAGGGGTGGGTAGGTCCAGTTGAAAATATGCATGATTTCTGCAATATTCGGGTAGTTATTGAGCGTATTGTAATAATACATATATCGCTTAACAACATATTTTATTACTTTATGTGGATATTTACATTTATGTCTAAACACCTGTACAAATATGATAGGATGGGTGCTTTGGGATATCTAAATGATTAACCCAAAAAAAAATCTTAAAGAGGTTGGCGACTACTTTAACTTTGATGGCCTATCCTCAGGATAAGTCATCAATGGCTGAATGGTCGGGGTCCGACACCCCACAGCCCTGCCAATCAGCTTTTTTCGGTGCCGGAGACAGCAGCAGGTGGCCAGAAACGCTCAGTTCTGGTACTGCCATGTCAACAGATAGCGGCCCCAGCTGAATACTGCACATCGCCTCCCATTCAAATCAATAGGAAGCAAATGTGCAGTACTCGGCCGCGGCCACTATTAGTTGACAAGGCAGCTCCAGAATTGAGCGTTTATGGCCACCTGCTGCGTCCTCCGGCACAGAAAAAAGCTAGGAAGTTAGAAAAGCACTACCATGCATTTTTTTTAATTAAAGGTGTGTATCATGTATGGTGTGTAATCCATAAGTCACCCACCATAAGTGTTTTGTATCTTTATTTTAAATTAAAAAAATTGAGCAGTTAGGATACAGCGGGAAGAGCTGGTGCATATAGGCAGCGGCCATTTTGTGCTACTCTGTGCTTTGTCTAGTCTATGCTATGTATGGTGTAGTGTGCGTGTATTAGTATACTCATCCACTACTGCTCTGTTCAGTTTCCTGCACCGTTCTGCTCCTCTTCTCAGTGACATCACCACTCAGCAGAATCTCTAGATCACACTGCGTGAGGCATGAGCCAGAGGTAGCTATTACAATAGAAGTCTATGGAGAGTCAGAACAAGGCTCCATAAAGGTACATTGTAAGAGTACTCTCACACTAGCGTGTAAAAATGTGGTATGATTCCTCACCAGAAAAACTGAACGAGTGGAATCCGTATGGGTAATCTTTTATTATATAAGTACAATGTGAGTGTGCGATTTTTTTTCTTGCCTAGCATTTTTATGATATTTGTATAACATCCGTATGACATGCATTTTTTTCTCAGCAATTTTATTCTACAATCATTTACTGGACCATCTACAGAGTTCTATGCTACAGAATGGTAAAGTATCTGTAAGAAAATGAATGCCACCCAGATGGTCAGTGTGTCATTCATTTTTTTTTCTCACAACCATTGACGTGCATTGACGAGTTGTGTTCGATAGACTAGTGTAGTTTCATTAGTTCCATTATGCTGCGGGTTTTTTTATCAGTGTGATTAAAGCTAAGGAAAAACTCAGATCTACTCTGCTTCATAGACTAAAGGCTACTTTACACACTGCGATATCGGTCCCGATATCGCTAGTGTGGGTACCCGCCCCCATCTGTTGCGCGACACAAATCGCTGCCCGTGTCGCACAACAGCCGTCACACATACTTACCTGTCCGGCAACGTCGCTGTGACGGGCGAACCGCCTCCTTTCTAAGGGGGCGGTCCGTGCGGCGTCACAGCGACGTCACTGAAGCGTCACTGAACCGCCGCCCAATAGCAGCGGAGGGGCGGAGCTGAGCGGGACGTAACATCCCGCCCACCTCCTTCCTTCCGCATAACGGCCGGGAGGCAGGTAAGGGAAGCTTCCTCGTTCCTGCGGCGTCACACGCAGCGATGTGTGCTGCCGCAGGAACGAGGAACAACTTCGTTACTGCTGCAGTAACGATTTTTAAGAATGGACCCCCATGTCGCCGATTAGCGCTTTTGCACGTTTTTGCAACGATGCAAAATCGCTTATCGGTGTCACACGCAGCAACATCGCTAATGCGGCCGGATGTGCATCACAAATTCCGTGACCCCAACAACTCCGCATTAGCGATGTCGCAGCGTGTAAAGCCCGCTTTAGGGGCACTTTGCACACTACGACATCGCAAGCCGATGCTTGCGATGCCGAGTGCGATAGTCCCCACCCCTGTCGCAGCTGCGATATCATGGTGATAGCTGGCGTAGCGAACATTATCGCTACACCAGCTTCACATGCACTCACCTGACCTGCGACGTCGCTCAGGCCGGCGACCCGCCTCCTTATTAAGGAAGCGGGTTGTGCGGCGTCATAGCGACGTCACACGGCAGGCAGCCAATAGAAGCGGAGGGGAGGAGATAAGCGGGACGTAAACATCCCGCCCACCTCCTTCCTTCCGCATAGCTGGCGTGAGCCGCAGGACGCAGGTAAGAGATGTTCCTCTTTCCTGTGGCTTCACACACAGCAATGTGTGATGCCGTTGGAACGAGGAACAACATCGTAACATCGGTCATTTCCAAATTATGGAAATGACAGACGCTACACCGATAATACGATTACGACGATTTTGCGCTCGTTAATCGTATCAAAAAGGCTTTACACACTACGATATCGCCTGCGACGCTGGATGTGCGTCATTTTCAATTTGACCCCACCGACATCGCACCTGCGATGTCGTAGTGTGCAAAGTGCCCTACATTGGTCTGTGTGCAAATGCAATTTTTTTTCTCACATTGCACTTGTTTGTTTTATTTGCCACTGTGAGATTACCCTAAAAGAGACTTCCGGCTTTTGGGTAGAACTCAGAATGAGTCGGCTAGTCACAATTGTGGTTATGTCACATAGAAGAGAAGCAGAACGGTGCTAGATCCCGAGAGAGAGGAGCAGTATGTGAGTATAATAACACGCTCACAGTACACACCATACACATATACACACATCTAAAGAAAAAATATTAATGGGAGGCTTCTGCAATGCAACACAACAATTTAACTTCCAATAATTCTACATTACTTTGTGTTTTAAAAAATTCCTTTCCCCCGCTGATGCAGTTTGTACTTTTTAAGTGCTTTATTCACTTGTTATTGAGTGGCGCACTGACAAACAGATTATAGGGCAGAGCTATGGAGCTCACTGATTAGCTTCAGCACTCTGACATTATGCCAGATCTGCAGACAAAGACAACCAGATCAGCAGAAACCCAGTGCTGGACCCAGGGAGGGTGTGTAAAGCTCAGTTTGTTTTGTTTTTTCAAAAATAAATTTCTGCTGGGAAAGAGTGGCTTTCTGAAACCAGAAAACCACTTTAAGTGCCTTAAAATTGCCTTTATGGAAATCTCTTTATTGTTGTCCATAGCTTAAAGAGGTTGTCCACTACTTTAATATGAATGACCTATCCTTTGTATAGGTCATCAATGTCTCATTAGCTGGGTTCCCACACCCAGCACCCCTGCCAATTAGCTGCAATCGGTGCCAGCTGCAGGCAGACAGAAATGCCCAGTTACGGAGCTACACTGTCTTCTGATAGTTGCTGTGGCTGGATACTGCACATCCGCCTTCCATTCAGATCAATAGGAAACAAATGTGCAGTACCCACCCGAAGCCGCTATCAGAAGACAGGGCAGCTCAAGAACTGAGCATTTCTGGCTGTTGCTGATGGCATCGGTAAGAGCTGATCGGTGGAGATGCTGGGTGTCAGACCACGGCCGATCAGACATTGATGACCTATCCTAAGGATAGGCCATCAATGTAAAAAGTAATGGACAACCTCTATAACTGCTGTAGTGTACACTGTGACCATTCCCATATTTAGTGATCATAAACCAATCGCTCCAGCTGAGAACAGAGATTAGTTTGTCTCATGATTCTGTCAAGTGACCCATGTCCTCACCTCACTACCCAAACCAGCATCCAAATACAGTTGTCATTAGAAGATTGACAGTCTATAGAAAGCATCAAACTGCTGAATTGGAACTAAGGTCAGCTAAATTCCCTCACCTTCCCAAAAGGAAGTGAGAAAGGAGGAAAAAACTAAACAGGTTTAAATCATTAGGGAAAAAAGGGGCTAACACAAGAGCACATTTATAATTGTCCCTTCCTACTGTTTTACGAACCCCAGCGGAGCTCACATAACATAAAGCAGTCCATTTTAGTCTGAACAGTATTATCTAAGATGTCCATTTAAACTTACAGTACGTTTCTAACTGTACAGAACATGCCATGTCTTTTTTTTAAAGATCATTTGATAATGTTTTATATGTAACAGTATTAATTTAATTCTGGTCTTCTGTGTCATTGTAATGTTTTGAAATAATACATGTATCTAATAATGCTTCAAACATAGTGTTCACACTGGACAAATTCTTCCCACTACATATTTTTGGTAGATTTTTCACTCCTGTGCTAGAATGGAAGAGAACAATTTGATAAATGTCAGGTCACCAGCTTACTGCCAAAGATCCAGTTCTCTATAGGGAAGGAAGATTTCACTTGATGATTTCTTGTAATATATTATTTGTTTGTAAGAAATTGAAGCCAATCTTTTATAATCATATTTATATTTGTTGTAAAGTCAATTTTTCAAGTAAAACAAAAATTTGCATAAACAAATGTTTATCTCTGTGCTCATTTGTATGCAACCATACAATTCATGGAGTATGAATTTATACAATAAATGACAACCAGATAATGTAAGTTCTCCTCAGAGAGGTGTGGTCCAAAACTAGCATTGATTTATCTATTTACTTTACTCACTTATATAGCACCATGAATTCCATAATGCCTTATAGACAGGATCATTACTCTCCCCATTGGTGCTCACAATCTAAATTTCCTATCAGTATGTATTTGGAGTGTGGGAGGAAACCTACACAAATACAGGGAGAAGATACAGACTCCTTGCAGATTTTGTCCTTGCACAGTCCAAGCTTCCTGCTCACTGTGCAATATTTTTTTCAATGTTCTCCCCTGCTGGCTCTAATATGAAGAGAAGAGCCAGCTGGGTGGGGGGTACACTGTGAGTGTGCATTATCAGACGAGAACACGGAAAACAGAGATCAGATTCACTCCTGAAACAGGCATCACTTGCAGGGGGCAGGGCTGGTCCCCACTCTCATTGGTCTATTCTTACAATGCACCGCCAGGTGGTCACACAAAATAGGCCCCCGCATAACACCTTCCCTCACAGGGTTACACCTAGCCAACAAAATCCTAGTCAACCCCCCCCTCCCCAGGGTAGGAAAGGCACACCAGTGGGTGGGACCAGGTGAATGGAGAACGCCCATCTAGGGGTCTGGAGAACCCGGGGCGGGATAAGCAGTAGTTGAAAGTTGAAGTTCAAGTGGAAAGGTGGCAGTTCAGTGGAGTAGGAGTTGAGAAGAGAAAGTGAAGTGGAAGTCAGAAAGGAAAGGTGTCAGGGTTGGAGCCCCAGCGTACTGGCTAGGTGGCAGACGGTGGTCCATGTCTGTCAGGAGATGAGAAGACAGCTGCCGGAGATCCGAGGTGGACCGGGACAGGATAGGAGCCCACCGGTACCGACACTGGAGAACCGACCCGGAAACCATGCACAGAGGGGGGTACTTGGACCTTGAAGCCAGGACTGGAATCAACGGCCTAGCTAATTAACCAATTGAGGGCAGGATTATAGGTCCTGTCCCAACCAAAGTCCTGAAAGCAGACAACCACCCACCGCGGGGGATAGGGCATCCGCCAGGGCCCGGTAGATCCCAAGGGTCCGCGTCAGCGGGCAAGGCTCCCAACCAAAGTACCGGGAGGGGACTCCCATGTTCCACACCTGGAAGTCCACCACACTGAAAACATAGTGCAGAGGAAAGTGACACAGACCATCACCCCAGGTGAGGGACCAGAATACACCCGTCAGCAGCAGCCGGCCACCAGCACTTAGTTTACCATTGGACTTGTGTGATTCATTCAATCGTGAGTAAACTAACATCCCCCGGTCTGACCGGGCGCGCCAGCCCCTGCAATCACCATCCTCAGCACAGAAACACTGGGCCCCGGGGCATCCATCCCTACCCACGGAGGGGTTAACATCCAGCTGCCATCCCATCGCCCCCGGGTGCCCCACAGCAGCAGCGGTGGTGCCACACTTCATCACACACCGTGGATGGCGTCACAGAGTATTTGTACGGCAAATCCCGTACAAATACGTCCCCTTTTATTTGAAGTGTACGTGCAACACCCGGGTCCGGAAGAATCCCTCGAGCCACACTGTGGATCCGGATCTGAGCAGCCCGGCTGCTGGCACAGGAGTGAAACACGCTCACTTGCCAGCTTGTCACTTCTCACTAGAGGCAGCGAGGGAGCGCACTGCCATTTTACACTGAAAAGAATATTGCACAGTGACAAGGTAGATTCTATAAAGCATACGTCAGAATTGACAACCAACGAATGCTCAGTAGAGGAGAGACTAGCCCAGCCTCACAAAAGGATGTCACTGATGATACTTCCATCCTGGATAGGAAGGGAAGCTGTGGCAGTGATCGCAGCTTCTGATCCTTGATGACATCATAATTGACTATCCCAGCATGCACTGGGATTCTCACATGGAATTTCATAAAAATGGAAGTAGGTAAAAAAAAAAGCAGTTGGATTGGAGAGGTCATAGGGACTTTTTAATTAGAATATATTAGAAAAGCGATTAGATAATTGAGTACAATAAAAAGATGGATATTTAGGATTAAAATCAATATTGGTTTTAGACTCCTCCTAGACAAAAGTGGCTGCAATAGTTAGGGAAGACAGTGATGTGTACCAATAGGAAAGCCTTACTGTAGCCATTTTTCTTTTCATTTAAATATACTTTTTAAGAAATTCGTCAATGGTTCTTTGAAGTTTTATCCATCTGTTCTTGTGATCTCATGAATGAATTGTATTCAATGGTGATACATCCTGAAACCCTTAAGAACATTAGATTAGCTCAGAGGAAGTGAGGTTCTATTCATGTTCAAACTATTTTGCTACATAACCTCATCATTCTATAAATGGTGTGGTTAAATGAAATTTGACACCAGGTTTTTGCTACCTAATCTGAGAGTAGCATAATGTAGAGCCAGAGACCCTGATTCCAGCAATGTATCACTTACTGAACTGCTTAATGCCTGTGCACACCTTGCAGATTTGTCGCGGGTTTTTTTTGCTGATGCTAGCAAGGTGAATAAGAATCCTGAAGTCTCATGAACATGTTGCTTATTTTCTCCTTGAAGATTTGGTGCATATTTAAATCTGCAGCATGTCATTTTTTTCAGTGTTTTTGCTACAGATTTGACTCATGCTAATGAGTGGGAAAAATCTTCACCAAAAACGCATATAAAAACGCATCAAAAACGCATAAAACACACCAAAAACAAGGTAAAAACACACATTTTTGCTGCTGCATTTTTCCTGCCAAGAGATGCAGATATGCTGCAGATATTTCTGTGCCAAATACTTAGTGCAGTTTTTCTAAAATCATTATTTTACCAGCAAGTAGATTATCACTAGAGAAATAGTAAACCTGCTGTCAGGGTCCCTACTAGAGATGAGCGATGTTTGAGGTTCGAGGTTTGCCAATTTCATGTTTGAGTGATTTTGGGGGTGCTCGAGATCGAACTCGAGCTTTTTGCTAAAAGCTCGACAGTTCGAGTTACGTTCGAGAACGGTTTGATCACCAAAAGCAGGGCTTTTTACAGCTATAGTGTGCAGCGAGCCATCGCTGGCAGCCTGCGGTAAGCTGGTAACCAATGTAAATATCGGGTATCGAAGCAAAGCGCTTTGGTTAGTAACCCGATATTTACCCTGGTTACGTGTGCAGGGAGCCGACACTTCCCCGCTCGGCTCCGCCCCCTCCTGCACTCGGCATGTAGACACACACACACACACTCACACTCACCTGTCCCCAGCCATGACGTCCTCAGCGCCACATGGCCCCGCTAGGCTCCACTCACCTCGCACTCCGCCTGCACACATGGCCCCGCTAGGCTCCACCCACCTCGCACTCCACACACATGGCCCCGCTCGGCTCCACCCACCTTGCACTCTGCACACATTACCCTGCTTGGCTCTACCCACCTCGCACTCCGCACACATTACCCCGCTTGGCTCCACCCACCTCGCACTCCGCATACATTACCCTGCTTGGCTCTACCTACCTCGCACTCCGCACACATTACCCCACTAGGCTCCACCCACCTCGCACTCCACACACATTACCCCGCTAGGCTCCACCCACCACGCACTCCGCACACATTACCCCGCTAGGCTCCACCCACCTCGCACTCCACACACACTACCCTGCTTGGCTCCACCCACCTCGCACTCCGCACACATTACCCCGCTTGGCTCTACCTACCTCACACTCTGCACACATTACCCTGCTTGGCTCCACCCACCTCGCACTCCACACACACTACCCCGCTAGGCTCCACCCACCACGCACTCCGCACACATTACCCCACTAGGCTCCACCCACCTCGCACTCCGCACACATTACCCTGCTCGGCTTACCTGCGGTGATGAAGTCCCGCCCTCCCGACCTCAGCGCTGTAACTGTCCTCCATGGCCGCCGCTTGTCACATCTCCTTCTGTCAATGCCGACCCGAAACTGTGACTAGCGGTGACGTCACAGGCTCCCAAGATACTTGGCTGTGAAGGCGGCGGTCATTGAAGTCAGTGACAACTCTGTTATCAGCAGTGCAGGAGATCGTCACCGCAGGTAATGTACCTCGCCAGGGCTGGCCTTAGCCTGAGTGGCGCCCTGTGCAAAATTGCCCTTTGGTGCCCCCCCTACTGATTTTGTTCCCAGTTTCCCAGGAAACAAACGAGGACAGGAGGCCATTTTTTTATATCCTAAGAAAATTGATCTCACACACACTGCTCCTTAGTATATTATCCCCCCACACACTGCTCTGTTGTGAATGTCAGTTATGCTTTTGCTGCTGTGAGGCTCCCTCTTGTGGCCAGGAATGGTTTGGACAGAGACCAGGTGTGTTGAGCAATGGTTGCTAACTCTCTGCCTATTTAAACCCTGAGACTTTTACATTCCATTGGAAACACAAACTCAAAAAGTGAGAGAACCCGGTGGAGGAGCCACAATGGGTTCACAGCAGCTCAGAACACATGGTGACAAAAAGGAAAACTAGAGCAAAATTTGCTGAAGCAATATCACAAGTTTATTATACAAGATTTCAAAGTGCAAAGTGCAATACAATGAATCACATTAATAATAATAATATATAGAGAAAAGAGAGGATGGGGGGCAGGTGGTATGAGCAGAACAGTAGCCTGGTACAGACAAACAGGAAAAAGATGTTCCCAAAAACAAAGGTAGGGGCTCCTAGATCCTTGACATGCAGTAAATTGATAAATAGAAAGAGAAAAGTAAATAGATAAACTGGATAAAGAGGTCTGAGGTCAAATAGAAGGTAGATCTGTATAAGATTGCTCTACCAAGGAGATGGAACACTGTAAATAGTAAATACAAAGTTATCAAGGAGGCTAAAATGAAGGGGTATGGAGGTCGTAAGTATTAATAACCCTTATGAGGAGATAATGTAGTTGTTATATAATATCCAGAGGGACAAAGAAAAAAAACAAACAAACCAAGAAATAGTACGTGTCACTTGGGTAAGAGACGACAGACCCCGTATCCATGGAAATGGGTAATCTGTAGGTCAGGGTCAAAACAATATATATATATATATATATATATATATGTGTGTATATATATATATATATATATATATACATAAATTGTCCCAAAGGAGAGTAGAACCTATAGGGGAAAAGGCGCAATGCATACAAGTGCAAGATATGTAGAAGCACTAGAGTAATGGCCGTCTGGTAGGTGCCTAATACAATAAGTGGCAATACTGAAAATAGTTCAAAGAAATATATTATCCAAGAATACCTTAAAAGTGTATTAGAAAAAATCAAATGTCAGCGGAGGGGCTGAGCAAAGTTGCCCATAAGGGGGAACATAATTACCTGAGTCCGGTGGTAAGAGAAGGCCCGACGTACGTTTCGCAGCTAACAGCACATCGCTTGCCGATTCATCATGGGGGAAAGTGAAAGGTGATGCACATGTCCGGTTGTGTGACTCCTAAATACCTCCGCGGTAATTGGAACCAGCTATAGGATTCACAGTTCCGGAGGCAGTCGGCGCATGTGCGGGCCAGCCGAAACGCCCCCCGTTACGCAACCCCGGCAGTCAGAGAGTCAGGCGCATGCGCGGGGGCCTGAGCAATAAATGCCATCTACGATTAGAGCTATCCCGACCGGACAGTTCCTACGGATGAGGCGTATCTGCTCATCGGATGCCAAATTCGAGGTACAGGCCGATGATTTAAAAACACGTTTTGAGGAGAGGGGATATAGCCGTCGGTGCATCAAAAAGGGTTACCTAAGGGCAAAACATACTCCCAGGACATCACTCCTCCATCAGCCATCAAAACGTCTTAATAGTGATCCTAATCCTCGATTGATTTCCACCTACAATTCTGAGTGACACAAGATGCGGGATATTCTCTGGTCTGTCATTGGTCTGTTCTCAAAACGGACACTGTTCTGTCTCGGTCCCTCTCTCCCGCACCTTTGGCCACGGCTCGGAGAGCTAGAAATTTGAGTGACCTCAATCCATTTGGTTCCAGTGGTCCCACTTTGGGTTGTATTCCCTGCGGGCACTGTCTTGCCTGCGCCAATGTCTTCCGCTCCAACTCCTTCGCCAGTTTTGATTCCCAACGCACTTACATGATTAGACACCGGATTTCCTGCAGCACAGTTAATCTACTATGCCACCTGTAACTGTCCTCTCATTTATGTAGGACTTGCATCTAGGGAATTACGGATACGGGTGAGGGAGCATGTGAGGGACATTGGCGCAGCCAAGACGGTGAACGATCTTTCTCTACTTAAAACCTTACCCCGCCACTTTGAAAAGCACCACAATTGTGACCCCAAGTCCCTTAAAGTACGTGGGATTGATGTGGTCCATAGTGGCATAAGGGGTGGCAACATCAAAAAAATACTTTCCCAAAGGGAAACCAAATGGATTGTGGCTTTGGACTTTGGTCGCTCCTAAGTGTCTTAATGAAGCCTTCAGTTTTGCCTCATTTTTGTAGGTTAATCTCATCTGTTTTGTTTAGTGGGTTATTCTCTGCTTCAATTTTTTGCAATGGCACTTCCTTTACCTTTATTATTACTGAATACTAGCAAATAAAATGTGAACACAATAATGTTTGTCTATGTCTTCCATTGCAAAAACAGGTGTCTGGTTTTTGTGGTTTTTAACTTATTTTAATTCATACTTCTCCATGCATTTTTTTCTTTTCTTTTTAGCTTTCCACTATATGTTTCTACATGCCCCATGTGACTTCCAACTAAATGGATCGGACCTGATTATCTTTGAAAACCACTGATATCCAGAGATGTTATTCTATTCATATTCCATCTGGGGATCCTCATGTCTCTACAGCCATCGTTTTTGTACTATGTACATTTTTGCCTTGTGATAGGTTCTCATTGTTACCCATTCTATCGGCTTATAGCCACTTGTCATATATATGTGTGTTATTTACTATGAATGACTATATTGGCACATACTTCTTCTTTGCCTTACTTATACTATCCCCTTGCATAACTCTCTATATGTACCAATATCTCTTTTCGTCCATTCACAGCTGCCGGAGTCTTGTGCGCATGCGCGCGCCCGCTCTCCGTCCCCTGGCCGCGCTCCGGCGTCTCCATGGAGTCCGCACGTGCACGGTGGCTCGGGCATTTATTGCTCAGGCCCCCGCGCATGCGCCTGACTCTTTGACTGCCGGGGTTGCGTAACGGGGGGGCGTTTCGGCTGGCCCGCGCATGCGCCGACTGCCTCCGGAACTGTGAATCCTATTCGCGGTTCCAATTACCGCGGAGGTATTTAGGAGTCATACAACTGGACATGTGCATCACCTTTCACTTTCCCCCATGATGAAGCGGCAAGCGACGTGCTGTTAGCCGCGAAACGTACGTCGGGCCTTCTCTTACCACCTGTTACGTCACCGCCGGAGTCTGCTCCAGTGACTTCTGCTCCGATCGCCACGCGACGCCGTGTTCCTGCCGTGGATGGTGCTGGTGATGGGAGAGGAATCGATGCCAGCAGCACCGGTGGGCGCAGGCTCCGATCATCCACTGGGCTGGGTTATCTTGGGATCTGCAGTACCGCTGGCTGACTGTAGGTGGTGGATGTCTCCCAGCTGAAGTACCATCATTCAGCTACAGCTAATGGGAAGACACCACACCCTTCTTATTCCCCCTCCTGTCTGCTGACCTCTGCCAGAGATAGTTCTGATTCTGGATCATGTGCTGTTTGTTTTGTGATTCCTGTGCGCTGACTTGCTTGTTGTTGACTACCCTTCTGCCTGCTGTTTTGTACCTCGCTGCCCGACCCGGATCTGACCACTGCTACGTTTTCTGTTTACGCCTTTGCCTGACGATTCTGTCCCTGTTCTGCTGTTCCTGGTTTGACCCTGCCTGACGACTACTCTCATCGGACTGCAGCCTTCCACGGGTAGAGATCTCCAGGGCACTGTGTAATTCCAAATCCCTGTATAGGGGTTAAAGGGTTTCAGGGTTCTGGGGTCGTGCTTGGTGAGGGGCTTCCCTCTAGTCTGTCCATTACATCCTACCTGAGTCTGTTGATCCAGGCAGGTGTTACACCACCGGACTCAGGTAATTATGTTCCCCCCTTACGGGCAACTTTGCCCAGCTCCTCCGCTGACATTTGATTTTTTCTAATACGCTTTTAAGGTATTCTTGGATAATATATTTCTTTGAACTATTTTCAGTATTGCCACTTATTGTATTAGGTGCCTACCAGACAGCCATTACTCTAGTGCTTCTACATATCTTGCACTTGTATGCATTACGCATTTTCCCCTATAGGTTCTATTCTCCTTTGGGACCATTTATATATATATATATATATATATATATATATATATTGTTTTGACCCTGACCTACAGATTACCCATCTCCATGGATATGGGGTCTGTCGTCTCTTACCCGAGCGACACGTACTATTTCTTGGTTTTTTTCTTTGTCCCTCTGGATATTATATAACAACTACATTAGCTCCTCATAAGGGTTATTAATACTTACGACCTCCATACCCCTTCGTTTTGGCCTCCTTGATAACTTTTTTTTTATTATATACAGTGTTCCATCTCCTTGGTAGAGCAATCTTATACAGATCTACCCTCTATACGACCTCAGACCTCTTTATCCAGTTTATCTATTTACTTTTCTCTTTCTATTTATCAATTTACTGCATGTCAAGGATCTAGGAGCCCCTACCTTTGCTTTTGGGAACATCTTTTTCCTGTTTGTCTGTACCAGGCTACTGTTCTGCTCATACCACCTGCCCCCCATCCTCTCTTTTCTCTATATATTATTATTAGTGTGATTCATTGTATTGCACTTTGAAATCTTGTATAATAAACTTGTGATATTGCTTCAGAAAATTTTGCTCTAGTTCTCCTTTTTGTCACCTATTTAAACCCTGGTCTGCTAGCAGGCTATGTCGGATGTCAGTTGTTCTTTGTTCACCAGCCTGCTTCATCCTGCTCCAGACCACATCTACCCCAGATAAGCGCTTGGCTCTTTATTTGTTGTTTGGTTCTTTTTGCTCTTATCTGAGTTTGTCATTTGCTGTGGTTATTGTCACTTTCTTTGCATGGAGGGATCTTCCCTCCCAGTTGCTTAGCTGGGAAGCTCCCTGCAGCTATGTTTGGAGTATTGCTTCTATTAGTCCATGTGTTTGTTGCTTCTTGAATTTGTAATGGTTCCTGCTTTCTGTTCATTGGTATGACAAGAGCGCCTGGTATAGGATGGAGTTCAGATCTAGTGATCTGAGGGCCTTTTGTACTATCAGGTTTTTGGATTTTTGCAGGGTTTTTCTCTGGCCACCATCAGTCCCTTTCCTATCCTGTCCTATTTAGTCAGTAGGGCCTCACCTTTTGCTAATCCTATCATCTATCTGTGTATTGTGTTTTCCTATGTCACCGCAGTCTTTGAATGTGGGGGGCTTGCTATTCTTTATCTATTTTCTGAGGCAGAGAGTTATTGATCTTTCCTTCCTTTAGGATAGCTAGTTCTCTGGCTGGGTTCGCGGTGCATAGGATGTTAGTTCACCCCTCAGCTACTTCTAGTGTTGATGGTTAGTAAGGGGATGGCAGCCAGATTAGTTGTCAATGCTCTTGTCACCTTTTACCAATGATTTATGGTGGTCTTCCATGGTTCCGGATCATAAGACTGCTCCTCAGTATAATATCCCCCCACACACTGCTTCTCTGTATAATATACCCCACACACAATACCCCTCTGCATAATACCCCCCCACACACTGGTATTCTGTATAATATCCCCACATACACACTGCTCCTCTGTATAATATCTCCCCACACACTGCTCCTCTGTTTAGTATCCCACACACACACTGTTTATCAATATAATATCCCCCACACACACTATTCCTCTGTATAATATCCTTCCACACACACTGCTCCTCTGTATAATATCCTCCCACACCCACTGCTCCTCTGTATAATATCCTCCCACACACTGCTCCTCTGTATAATATCCTCCCACACATGCTCCTTTGTATAATATCTCCCCACAAACACTGTTCCTCAATATATCCCCCTCCACACACTGCTCCTCTGTATAATGTCCCCACACATACACTGCTCCTCTGTAAATACCAACACACACTGCTCATTTGTATAATATCACACACACTGCTCCTCTGTGTAGCATCCTCCACACACACACACACACACACACACACACACTGCCCCTCTATATATCCCACACACTGCAACTCTGTATAATATACACACACACAATGACCCTCTGTGTAATATCCCTCATGTACGCTGCCCCTTTGTACACTATCCCCCACACAAGCTGCCCCTCTTTATTTATATCCTCACACACACACAATGCTCCTCTGTACATCACCCCACACACACTACCCCTCTGTATACCATCCCCCCACACACATTGTCTCTCTGTATAATATCCTCCTGGTATATATGTCCAAATCCTGGTATATATGTCTGCATCTGTCACGGCCAGGTGGACGGGCAGACCCAGGAGGTGGATCCACTGGGCCGAACTCCTAGATGGTAGTAAAGAGTCCGGTAGCTGGAACACTATAAACAGCAGAACAGTCCGTGCACACGAGTATAGCGGAGAAGTCCCTGGGACCACGGAGTCACGGGTGGTAGTCCGGGTGACGCAGCTCAGGTTCGGAAGCCGAGATGACGTTAGGCGGGGTCCGGAACCTTTGGAGCGAGATGACGGGTCACCGCAGGGATCCGAGATGGTGCGGACTGTCAGGATGGCAGATGGACAGCGTTCGGGGTTCAGGATACGGCAGGACTGGATGGCGAGGCAGGCACGGCTCTACAAGAGAGATAGGTGAGTATATGCACAGAGACACCAGGAGACCTGACTCCTAGCTTAGGAAACACGAAGATCAGGCCCCGCCCCCTTGGACAATAAACCCCTTTATACCCTGTACCTGTTTAGCCTCATTTCCTGTTAATGGACGCTGGCCCTTTAAGAAAGGGTCAGTGACCGCGCGCGCGCCCTAATGCGCATGCGCGCGGCTCGGGTGCCAGAAGCCAGGGAAGGAAGCTGAGAGGAGGACGCAGGGGAGCCGGCCAGGGCCTGGGAAGCCGTCGGGCGCCGGGATCGGAGACCAGGGGGCCTGGGAAGGACGGGCACCGGAGGCTGGGGAGCGGGGAGCGTGGCAGGTGAGCCGGGGAGCGGGACTGAGGACCCGGGGAGCGGAGCAGAGGACCCGGGGAGGGGAGCCGAGGACCCGGGGAGCGTGACAGCATCCTGGGGCTTTCCTGGTATGCATGTCCCCATCCTGGTTTATTGTTCCCTTCCTAGCATAAATGTCCTCTTCCAGTTATATCTGTCCCCATCCAGGGACCCTCCCCATATGCATGTCCCCATCTCAGTTTATTTGTCCCTATCCTGGTATATATGTCCAATCCTGGGCACCTCCTGGTATGTATATCCCACTCCTGGGCACATTCTGGTATATACTTGTATGTCCCCATCCTGGTTTCTGTCCCCTTCTTGGTATATATGTCCTCCTCCTGGTATATATATGTTCCCATCCTGTTTTATTTGTCCCTTTCCCAGCATATATATCCCCATCCTAGGCTCCTCCTGATGTATATATATTCCCCTCATGGGCACATTCTGGTATATATGTTCCCATCCTGGTTTTTGTCCCCTTCCTGGTATATATCTCCTCCTTCTTGTGTATATGTGCCTTTCCTGGGTCTCTCCTCGTATATTTGTCTACTGCAAAAAGAAAAACAATCATTTTACTCACCCTCCCCGGCTCCCACGTCCTGCAGCATCCTCTCTGAGCAGCGATGCATTTCAGCTGGATGTGTGCCCTCCACACATCCAGCTAAAGCAAGGCAGGGGTTGCAGTCAGCGGGTGGCCCCACCACCCGGGGCTGGAGTCAGTGGTCCCCCCACCAAACGCGGCTGGAGTCAGTGCCCCCACACAACCCGCGGCTGGAGTCAGCGCTCCCCCCGCCCCCTGCGGCTGGAGTCAGCGGCCCCCCTCACCCCTCGCGGCTGGAGTCAGTGGCCCACTCGCCCTCCGCGGCTGGAGTCAGCGCCCCCCCACCACCCGCGGCTGTAGTCAGCCCCCCCACCCCCACCCGCGGCTGGAGTCAGCGGCCACCCCGCTCCCCGTGGCTGGAGTCGGTAGGTCCCCCACCACCCCCGGCAATCTTTAGCTCATAGAGCGCCTACCTCTCCCTGCCGGATGCCGCGCGCTCGCCAGCTCCGCGTTGCCCGCAGCACTGGGATGAGGAGCAGAGTGATGACCTCATCACATTGGGCTGTGGGATGATGCCCCACCTCCCTGCTCTACTCACATTGCTTCCCCCACCACATGGCTAATTTGCATGCGATGCCCTAGAAGGACTTCGCATGAACCTTAGTCATGTGCAGACTGCATTTGTGGCTGAAGCGACACCGCCGGGCCCCTCTGCTGCAGCTGTGTTTTCGGTGAAGATGGTGAGCCCGGCTGGCCAGGGGCTACATAAATCTAAGTAATTAACCGGCTAAGTAAGTAAACGGTGGCGGTTACAGTAAAAATGCAGTGCTGGGACCGGAGGAGCCAGGAAATTTACAACTTCTTACCTCTCTGCTACGCCCCCCCGAAGCATGGCCGTTGGCGCCCTGTGTGACCGCACAAGTCATAAATGCCTAAAGCCGGCCATGTACCTCACTCCTGACAGCAGCACTTGTCATGCCCTGCAGTGACCTGGGCTGACTTATTGATGTTAGCTCAGGTCACTGCATTGCTCTCCCAGCCAATAGGAAACATTCTGTTGTTCATTGACTGGGACAGTGACTATGGTATGGATCGTCATGGGAACCCCTTGGATTACAGCAGACCTGGATTTGTTTTTCTTTCCAATAAATTGGTGAAAGAGGGAATGTGTTGAGGAGTGTTTTTTCAAATAAAAATGTGTTTGTCGTCTTTTTTTTTTATTACTGACTGGGTTGGTGATGTCGGGTATCTGATATCTGACGCCTGACATCACAATCCCCAGGGCTTGATGCCAGGTGACATTACACATCTGGTATTAACCCCATATATTACCCCGTTTGCCACCGCACCAGGGCACGGGATGAGCTGGGGTGAAGCACCAGGATTGGCGCATCTAATGGATGCGCCACTTCTGGGGCGGCTGCGGCCTGCTATTTTTAGGCTGGGGAGAGTCCAATAACCATGGACCTCCCTAGTCTGAGAATATCAGACCCCAGCTGTCCTCTTTACCTTGGCTGCTGATCCAATTTTGGGGGGACCCCCACGTTTGTTTTTTTTAATTATTTATTTAATTTAAAATAACAGCGTGGGGTGCCTTCAGTTTTGGATTACCAGCCAAGGTGAAGCTGCCAGCTGTGGTCTGCAGGCTGCAGCTGTCTGCTTTGCCCTAGCTGGCTATCAAAAATAGGGGGAACCCTACGTCATTTTTTTTAAAAAATATATTTTTTAGCCTAAATACAAGGCTAAGCACCTCTTAGTGCCACATGAAAGGCACCAAAGGTAGCAAAATTACAAAATGTAGGAGAGTGGGACATGATGTGTCTTTCTGCTATTATAATGACAGAAAAGACTGATATGAAGTGTACAAGCACAAGAAAATCACCAGAGCGCTCTATGCTGTGAAAAGCAGTAGAAAATGGCACTGGAGTGAACATGTGACCGCCTCATGTATGTTGAAGCTATGGATCCTGGGTAAATTTATGTATTTTCCCTCCTTCAGTTTTTTTGCAGTACGCAAAAAAAACGGAAGGCACACGGATGACAAATGGATGACATACGGACCGGACCGTATACGGAACGGAAACGGATGCCACACAAATGCACCCGTGAAAAAAACGGACCGTTTTTTGCGGACCGCAAAAACGGATCGGTCGTGTGAATGTAGCCTTATTCTGATCTGTTGGTTATAAACAGCAGGCAGAAATACGTGAATAGCGCCCCCTAGCGTCAGAAAATCTCCGGGATTTCAGGGGGTAGCTGAGACCCTGGAGATCATGATTCAGGCCGTTTTTTCCGGTACCCGCTCACGTGATCACCGATATATACCGATGATCACGTTACAGTAAATGACAGCGCCGGTAAAAAAGTTATTTATCTCCCATCTGGCATGAACAAACATGTCAGATGGGAGATAAATCTCCTCCCCGGTCCCCTCCAGTCCCCCGGTGTCGCCAAAGTGCCCCCCCTGACTCCCTCCCGGAAATCCAAGATGGCCGCGCGCACAGCAGCGCGCCTGCCGCATTCACCCTACTCCTCTAATTTCTGTCGCATGTGCCATGACACAAAGACACAGAAAACTCCTCCCCAGGCCCTACCAGGTCACCCCCCTATAACCACCCGGTGTTCCCCGGTGTCCCACGGTATCTGTGCAGCGTTGATCCCCCGCGGCCCCCTCCTTCACAATAGACGCTATCGCATGCACAGAGCGGCTGTCAGCTCAGCTTCCTGTGTTCAGACACAGTGAGTGGTGGTAACCATGCAATGCCCTGCTCATGAGGTAATATAGTTAACATAGTTAATCACGAGACCTATACTACATTTCCAAATGGAGGTATTTGATTTTATAGTTGCCCTGCTAAATGACTACCAAACATGAGAGTCCGTTATACGCCACAAGAAAACATGTCTAAATAGCGAGTTCTGTTGTTTAGTATTCATTCAGCTGGATAACTGGACTTAAAGGGGTATTCCATCTCTAAGATCCTATTCCCAATATATAGTAGGTGGAATAGCAATAATATCAGCAAATACCAATATTTTGAAATGTAGAATAGTTCTCCTGATTAGGCATGCCCTTACCTCATGAGCAGGGCATTGCAGCTTTGGTAACAGTTACGACAAGGACTCTGCTGCTGTGGACCCGGGGAGAGTGGGTGCAGATTCATTGCACCCACACTCTGACATGGAGGGTCTGCACTCCTAGAAAATGGGGGATACGTTCCCTGAGCGTGTCCCCCCCATATTCTAGACGGTCCAAAGTTGTAGTGGGACCCCCCTTTTTTTTTTCCTTACAATAAATGGGTGAAAGAGGGAATGTTTTGGGGAGTGTTTTTTGAAATACATTTTTTTTTGTTTATTTTTTTGTTAGTACTGACAGTTTGTGATGTCGGGTATCTGATAGACGCCATAACATCACAAACTGCTGGGCTTGATGTCAGGTGACCTTACAGCTAGTATCAACCCCATTTATTACCCCGTTTGCCACTACACCAGGGCACGGGATGAGCTGGGGTGAAGCGCCAGGATTGGCGCATCTAGAGGATGCGCCACTTCTGGGGCGCCTGCGGCCTGCTAATTTTAGGCCATGAAGTGCCAATAACTATGGACCTTCCCACCCTGAGAATACCAGACCACAGCTGTCCGCTTTACCTTGGTTGGTGATCCAATTTGGGGGGACCCTACTTTTTTTGTAATTATTATTATTTATAAAATAATTATAAAAAAGAGCCTGGGGTGACCTCCACATTGGATCCCCAACCACGGTAAAGCTACCAGCTGTGATTTTCAGGCTACAGCAGTCTGCTTTACACTAGCTGGCTATCAAGAATGGGGGGACCCATGTCATTTTATATTTTTAACTATTTTTTTAAATAAAAAAAATTAATGGGCTTCCCTGTATTTTGATTGCCAGCCAAAGTAACACCAAGCAGATGGGGATGGCAACCCGTAGCTGTCTGCTTTAACTGCGCTGAGAATCAAAAATACCGTGGGGCGCTACGTCATTTTTTTTAATGATTTATTTTTACAGCACTCTCATGTCAGGAAATCAAAATACAGGGAAGCCCATTTTTTTTTAGTTATTTAAATAAATAATAATAAAAAAATATATGGGCTCCCGCTGCATTTTTTGTATTGCTAGATAAGGGTAATCCAAGCAGCTACTGGCTGCTAACCCCCACTGCTTGGTGTTACCTTCACTGTCAATGGAAAATCCAGGGAAGCATTTTTTATTTTTTTTCCCCAAAAAACTAAAAAAAAAAAAAATGATGTGAGCTTCAACATGTTTTTGTATGCTAGCCAGGTACAGCAGGCAGGTACGGGGTGCCCGTACCCCCAGCTGCCTATTTGTACCCGGCTGGGAACTAAAAATATAGGGAAGCCCTTTTTTTAATTATTTCATGAATTTCATGAAATAATTAAAAAAAAAAACGACGTAGGCTTCGCCCCATTTTTGTGTCCAGCCGGATACAACATGGCAGCTGGGGATTGGAATCCGCAGCACAGGTTAGCCCGAGGTTTCTGGGCGCCTCTGCTGCGAATTTCAGTCCGCAGCCACCCCAGAAAATGGCGCTCTCATAGAAGCGCCATCATCTGGCGCTGCATCCAACTCTTTCAGCTGCCCTGGTGACGGTGGCTCGCTGGGTAATTATGAGTTAATACTAGCTTTGTTTTACTAGCTAGTATTAAGCCAGAGATTCTTAATGTCAGGCACGTTTGACCCGGCCATTAAGAATCTCCAATAAAGGGTTAAAAAAAGACACCACACAGAGAAAAAATACTTTAATAGAAATAAACACACAGACACATTAGAGACTCCATGTTTATTACTCCCTGCCAGCCCTCCACGCTCCTGCTCTTCTGTCTTCTTTCTCCTTCAACCCATGCAGCTCTGCTACATCAGACAGCACTGCATGGGAGAAAGACGCTGCTGCCCCATGCAGAAATCACTCAGTGAGAGTGACCACAGGCTGCTGGCTGTTAGCGGTGACTTCACCGCTCACAGCCAGGTTACCATATCAACGGTGCTCTGCTCACATGATTCCCGGTGCCGCTATTCACCGGCTGTGACAGCCAGTTCTTGCATGTGGGCTGACTCTGTAAAGAGCGCCCCATGCAGGAACGGGGAGTCATCCGTGTGCCAGAGCATGTCGCCAGTACACGGAGATACACAAACGATCACCGCGTACTGGAGAGATGCACTGACAGGACCTAGGATAGGACATGACGTCTAGCCATGTGACCAGTCTGTAGCCAATGAGATAATAGACATGTGACTGGTCACATGGCTATTTTGACGTCATGATAGGTCCTGTCATTACTACTGGTTACCGGGAGGATGCAGCGATTACTGATGGAAAAGCTGCGGGAGACAGAGTGCAGGACACATCGCGGGCACCGGTAAGTGTTATGGCAATGTTTATTAACTGTATGTGTACATTTATAATGTGTTTTTATGTGTTTGTGATTGCCTCCCATTGTTTTCAATGGGGTTCGAGAGGTTCGTCGAACGGCTCGTCGAACGGCTCATCGAACGGCGTGTCGAACGGGGCACCGTTCGACGAACCGAACTCGAACTCTAGGGGGGTGGCTCATCTATAGTCCTTACCTCTAAACTATGCTGCTCTCAGATGGGGTAGGAAAACTTTGAAGAAAGATTCCCTTTAAAATATTTGTTCTTTATTTTTTTTTTTATTATTTTCATTTCCAAGATTTTCTAAAATTACCTTTACATTAAATCCCAGGTCGTAGTGCTTTATGTTCCTATAGTTCCCCAATCCCAGAAACTGAATATGGCTACTGTAAATTGTCTTGATGATCTTGTTAGACAGGTGACAGTCTTAGGCGGGCTTTGCACACTACGACATCGCAGGCCGATGCTGCGATGCCGAGTGCGATAGTGCCCGCCCCCGTCGCAGCAGCGATATGTGGTGATAGCTGGCGTAGCGAAAGTTATCGCTACGCCAGCTTCACACACACACTCACCTGCCGTGCGACGTCCCTGTGGCCGGCGACCCGCCTCCTTGTTAAGGGGGCGGGTCGTGCGGCGTCACTGCGACGTCACACGGCAGGCGGCCAATCAGAGCAGAGGGGCGGAGATGAGCAGGATGTAAACATCCTGCCCACCTCCTTCCTTCCGCATATCCTACGGAAGCCGCAGTGAGGCCGGTAGGAGATGTTCCTCGCTCCTGCGACTTCACACACAGCGATGTGTGCGGCCGCAGGAGCGAGGAACAACATCGGACCATTGCGTCAGCGTAATTATGAATTACGCCGACGCTGTACCGATGATACGATTACGACGCTTTTGCGCTCGTTAATCGTATCATCCAGCCTTTACACACTGCGATGTCGCATGCGATGCCGGAAGTGCGTCATTTTCAATTTGACCCCACCGACATCGCACCTGCGATGTCGCAGTGTGCAAAGTGTCCCTTAGGCTAAGGACACTCGGCAAAAAAAGGGGAATGTGATAAAAAATCGCATTCCACTCGGACCAATGTTACTCTATGGATTCACTCCCATGAGCGATTTTTTTTCTTAGCCCTAATCAGACTGAGAAAATAATTGCAGAATGTTTGCGGGTCGAATCCGATTAGTTTTCACTCGCACCCATACAAGTCTATGAGTGCGAGAGAAACATCGCACTGTATTTGCATTACACCGAAGTGCAGTGCAATATACACATCAGCTGATAATGGAATAGATAGGGAGATTAGTTCCACCCTCTTCTCCAAGGCTGTGCTCAGATCGCAGGATCACAGTATAATGACACTCGGCTTACACTCGCAGCAGAATTGGAGTCGGGGGTCATTAGCATAACACATGCGATGCTCTTGCATCGGATGCTAAATGCCCATGTGTCCTTAGCCTTAAGCTGGTGTCACACACAGCGACAACGACAACGACGTCGCTGCTACGTCACCATTTTCTGTGACGTTGCAGCGACGTCCCGTCGCTGTCGCTGTGTGTGACATCCAGCAACGACCTGGCCCCTGCTGTGAGGTCGCCGGTCGTTGCTGAATGTCCAGCTTCATTTTTTGGTCGTCACTCTCCCGCTGTGACACACACATCGCTGTGTGTGACAGCGAGAGAGCGACGAAATGAAGCGAGCAGGAGCCGGCACTGGCAGCTGCGGTAAGCTGTAACCAGCGTAAACATCGGGTAACCAAGGGAAGACCTTTCCCTGGTTACCCGATGTTTACGCTGGTTACCAGCCTCCGCTCTTGCTCAGTGCCGGCTCCTGCACTGTGACATGTGGCTGCAGTACGCATCGGGTAATTAACCCGATGTATACTGTAGCAAGGAGAGCAAGGAGCCAGCGCTAAGCAGTGCGCGCGGCTCCCTGCTCTCTGCACTGTGACATGTGGCTGCAGTATGCATCGGGTAATTAACCCGATGTATACTGTAGCAAGGAGAGCAAGGAGCCAGCGCTAAGCAGTGCGCGCGGCTCCCTGCTCTCTGAACTGTGACATGTAGCTGCAGCACACATCGGGTTAATTAACCCGATGTGTACTGTAGGAGAGCAAGGAGCCAGCGCTAAGCGCGGTTCCCTGCTCTCTGAACATGTAGCACAGCGACGTTATGATCGCTGCTTCTGCTGTGTTTGACAGCTAAGCAGCGATCATAACAGCGACTTACAAGGTCGCTGCTACGTCACCGAAAATGGTGACGTAACAGCGACGTCGTTGTCGCTGTCGTTTAGTGTGAACCCAGCTTTAGTTTACAGTTAGCAGTGGTCACGTCATAAGAAAATCTGAGCAATTAAGACAAAGTCAAGCTCTCCAATAAAAGGTTAGGGAATCCCAAGATTTCCATGATGAAATTCCTATAAGGCCTCTTTTTACAGACATTTTTCACTGACATGTAAAAAATGCATATGTCCCTCCATGTGCCGTGACTCAGGCACACGTGGGTTATTCATGTGCTATCGTGATCCGTGTCCATCATCCGTGATAGCACATGGACGTATACTCACCTGTTCCTGCTCTTGCTGTCCGTGGTGCTGAACTCTTTGGCTCTGCTGTATTTCCGACCGCTGCTGCAGCTACTTCCGGGTTGCGGTGTCGTGCATAAATGAATATACATGACAGTAATTGGCCGGCTCCAAAGCAGCAGCCAGCAGAGGCCGAGACAGCGTCGCTAGAGAGGGTGAGTCTAAAATGCTTTTTATTTTCAATGTCTGTGTTTTTCTGGTATGTGTTTGACGGATTACACAATAGTGTGGTCTGTGGGACATCAGTGATGCCAGAAAAAAACAGACATATCTCCGTTCGGAGCACACGGACACGTGTGTATGCCGCACGGAGACACGGTCAGTGAAAAATCACTGATGTGTGCGCAGACCCATTAATTTTTAATGGGTCTGCATATGTCCGTGATTCTGGTATGTATAAAAACTGGCACATACATACCACAATCACTAACGTGTGAAAGAGGCCTAACATTAATAGAGGACTTAGGGTTTCTGAAGTAGTAATATATAGTGATGCACTGCTTGGTACTCGATCAAGCATCAGGGTGTTCAAGATGCTCGATAATCAAGTATCCTGGCACTCTGGTGCCATGTTGACTACTGGCATTACTGTGATTCGCTGGCCGCATCACATAATTATGACTATATAAAACCTGGTGGTGCCCTGCTGTCATCCCCTGGGGTTGAGAAGTTGGGGCCAATCAGACTGTCAGCATTTTCAGCAGACAGGAGGATTTGCCTATTAGTTATTATACCCCCTGTGAAACTAAAAAGTCATGGAATCAACTTAAGAAGGGGAAGGGAGGGAGCAGTGACTGTGGTTTGCGATCCTGAGATTTTCCTCAACTCTGTTTAAAAAAAAAAATAATAAAAAAAATATATATATTTAAATAAAAAATGCACTCATACAATGGGAGAAAGGAAAAGGCATATCTACTGTGAAAAAATGAACAAAGGACTTGTGCTGTTCTTTCCTCTGAAATGGGTTGGAGAAGTTCCCCCCACACGGTTCATGAATTTTCATTGGTAAAGGTCTCCAAGGAGATAAAAAAAAGTTTGGAAACCCCTGCTTCAATCTGTGTGAAACATCGGTGCTGCCTGTTGCACTGAGCCTACACAGAACTGCTGCCTACCTTAACTGGAAGAAAATCAGAGACGGATGTCTAAAGATCCTTGCTGTGCCACTTGTACTCTGTGCCACTTGTACTCATAGCCTCTGGGACTCCTTGTTGTTGGCCACATAAGGCCATTTTCACACCTGTGTTCAGCACAATCCGTCGCTATGAAGAATAGCGCAGTCCGTTAACACACTACGCTATTCTCCATAGACTTGTATGGACGATGCACTGTAACGCAAGTGTCTGCGTTGCATCCGCTGCACGACGCAGCGTCGTTATTTTGACGCTGCGTCGGGCGGAAGGAACGCTGCATGTAGCGTTTTTTGTGTTGTTAAAATAGCGCACCTTGATGGATTCCGTTGGAATCCGCCACGGTGTCTAATGATTGTCTATGGTGGCGGATTCCGCCGCTTATTCTGTCATGTTCTACTGAGCATGCTCAGCATGTCCAGCAGAACGATTTAAATCATTTAAAATCACTCCTGGTCTCTCTCCCCCCTCTTACCCCTTCTCTCATACTCACCGATCACGGGCGCGATGCTGCACAGTTGTCACAAAGGTCCGGCGGCTTTTCCTCTTTTGAAAATGCCGGCCGCTCATTATTCCATCTAGTATTCACTGCTTCCCTCACCCACTGGCGCCTATGATTGGTTGCTGTCAAACCCACCCCCACGCTGAGTGACAGCTGTCTCACTGCAACCAATCACAGCCACCGGTGGGCGGGTCTATATCGTGCAGTACAATAAATAAATAATTAAAAAATTGTTGCGTGCGGTCCCCCCTAATTTTGATACCAACCAAGGTAAAGTCACACGGCTGAAGGCTGGTATTCTCAGGATGGGGAGCCCCATGTTTTTGGGAGCCCCCCAGCCTAACAATATTAGCCAGCAGCCGCCCGGAATTGCCGCATCCATTAGATGCAACAGTCCCGGGACTCTACCCGGCTCATCCCGAATTGCCCTGGTGTGGTGACATTCGAGGTAATAAGGAGTTAATGGCAGCAGCTTATAGCTTCCACTAAGTCCTAGGTTAATCATGGCAGGTGTCTATGAGACACCCACAATGATTAACCTGTAAGTGAAAGTAAATAAACACATACACCCGAAAAAATACTTTATTTGGAATAAAAGATAAAAAACACACTCTTTCACCACTTTATTAATCCCCAAATACCCCTCCAGGTCCGGTGTAATCCACATTAGGTCCCGTGTGTGCGGGGATGTTGATGAGTGCGGTAGTGCCGGGGTGTGTGCAGTGATGATGAGTGCGTACTGCCGGGGCGTGTGCAGTGATGATGATGATGAGTGTGGTAGTGCCGGGGTGTGTGCGGTGATGATGATGAGTGCGGTAGTGCTGGAGTGTGTGCTGGGATGATGATGAGTGCGGTAGTGCCGTGGTGTGTGCGGGGATGATGATGAGTGCGGTAGTGCCGAGGTGTGTGCGGGGATGATGATGAGTGCGGTAGTGCCGGGGTGTGTGCGGAGATGATGATGAGTGCGGTAATGCTGGGGTGTGTGTGGTGATGATGATGATGAGTGCGGTAGTGCCGGGGTGTGTGCAGTGATGATGATGAGTGCGGTAGTGCCGGGGTCTGTGCGGTGATGATGATGAGTGCGGTAGTGTCGGGGTGTGTGCAGTGATGATGATGAGTGCGGTAGTGCTGGGGTGTGTGCAGTGATGATGATGAGTGCGGTAGTGTCGGGGTGTGTGCAGTGATGATGGGGGCAATAGTGTCGGGGTGTGTGCAGGGATGATGGGGGCTCTCTCTCTTGGCTTAACACAACGCGTTATTTCAAAGGAATCCGTTTATATCACACTATTTACAACGTATCCGTCACATGCGTCACACAACGCATTGTGACAGATGCCGTTCAACGCAGGTGTGAAACCGGCCTAAGCCCCACTCCTTCTAAATGTAAATGTTTTCTGAGGCTCTACTCTACGTGTGTTCCAGGGTGGATTGATGTGCCTTTTAATTTTTGGCAGCTCTTGCACATAGTGCAAATGCTTTACCAGTCTAGGAGTCCCACTCCTTCCAAATGGGGAAAAAATGTTTTATGAGGCCATTTTCTACTTGTATTCCAGGGTGTATTGCAATCACTCCTTTCAGTTTTTGATAGTCCTTGTATTTATTGCATACGTTTCACCAGTCTAGGAGTCCCACTCCTTACAAATGGGAAAAAAATTGAGAAATCTCATGCATACAATTCCTTTTTTTCCTGACTGAAATGGAAAACTGCAGAATTTTTGAAATAAGGAGCATGTCAATGCATCCAGCATTTTTGCTGTGTTTTTTTCAACATTTAAAGCAAGGAGAAAGTGCAAAAACGCAGCAAAAACGCTATTTGGGAACATCGCCTAAAGGTGGCTTTACACGCTACGAGATCGCTAAAGCGATTTAATTGGGGTCAAGGAATTTGTGACGCACATCCGTCCACTTTAGCGATGTCGTTGCGTGTGACACCTATTAACGATTTTGAATCGTTGCAAAAATGTTCAAAATCGCCAATCGGTGACATGCCCCCCTCTTCCCAAATATCGTTGCTGCTGCAGTAACGATGTTGTTCCTCGTTCCTGCGGCAGCACACATCGCTATGTGTGACACCGCAGGAACGAGGAACCTCTCCTTATCTGCATCCCGCCAGCAATGAGGAAGGAAGGATGTGGGCGGGATGTTCGTCCCGCTCATCTCCGCCCCTCCGCTTTGATGGGGTGGCCGCTTAGTGACGTCGCTGTGACGCCGGACAAACCACCCCCTTAGAAAGGAGGCGGTTTGCCGATCACAGCGACGTCGCAGAGCAGTTATGTGCATGTGACGCTGCCGTAGCGATAATGTTCGCTACGGCAGCGATCACCACATATCGGCCATACGATGGGGGCTGGTGCTATCACGCTCGACATTGCTAGCATCGGCTAGCGATGTTGCAGTGTGTAAAGCGGCCTTTAGGAGTGGGTTTTTTCTCATGGAAGCGATCAGCCTGTGGCACTGCTACGGTGTTATGGAATCCCAGATTGCTTTGATAGCAGCCTTCAGTTCCTCTGCATTGTTGAGTCTGGTGTCTGTAATCTTCCTCTTGACAATACCCCATAGATTATCTATGTCTTTTAGGTCAGGCGAGTTAGCTGGCCAGTAACAGTTAATAGAGATATTATTAGTAATAAATCACATATACAATCACGTGCCAAGTAGGAAATATACAAAAAGAAACAAAAAGTGATCAAATTATCACATAACATATAATCACAGCTCTCAAAGAAAAAAGGGGGGAGGGATTACCCTTTCCAATTGCTAGGTACTTTGTAGGAAAATGACCCTGATGAGCCCTAAAAGTCCCTACCCAGCAATGGAGGGTATGACACCATAACTGTTTTGGTCGTCCCCATTCATCGTCGGGAAGCCCTAGACCAACCCTACAGTGACCCTGCCCAACCTATAGCACCTACCACCAGAAGTATTACAAATCAAAAGTACTTATCTGAACAGACATGTTTCAGTAGTAGTCATTCCCATAGCGCTATGGGAATGACTACTGATGCATGCGCAGTGTGCACTCCACACACCCGACTTCCTGCGTTCCATACACAGGAAGTGACACTTATGTACCCACCTACACTTCCCATTTAACCGCCCTACACTGGACACGGCTCACTGTGCAGGACCTTTCACACGGAACACACGTCCAGCGGTGGTGAGGTGAGTAATGGTAACCGACCCCTCTGTCTGTCCCTTGTCTTACACCTTTGTGCATCTCATGTGTTATATAACTACTCTACTCCTTTTCTCTCCTTAATTTATAAGGTCACGATCACAATTCCCCTCCGGTTATACTGGCTGCATTCCTCTTTTGGACCTGAACAATAGGTAATATGCTATTACGTTACTCTATTATACCTCTATTCTACTTTACCCTGTAGTCTCTTTGTCCCAGTATGATCTGTAGCCTTAATTTCAGGAGTGTTCTCATTCTACCACCCTGTATTGGTATGCTTTTCAGCTGACAGAGAACACAGGTAATAGCTAATTTTGCCACAATATTGATTAGCAATATAATCCTCCCACTTGTTGAACTTAATTTCCTTTTTTTCTCTTTGTATATGGAACACGGATCTGTTTACAGCACCCCAGTGGGGTTACACCATCCCCATATGACCACATATACGCTGTCTAACTGATGGCAACATATTTATAGGTATCCCTTTTGACATTACTGCTATATTATATTAGTACTTACCACTATTGTAAAGATTACCTATAACACAACATATATGATTCTTTTTATTGAGGTTTTTGGACCCCTATGTTTCACCATTGCATATAGTACTAGTATCTACATCGGTGTTCCTGCTGCAGTGTGCATCTATTACCTGGTAGTACCAAGGAAGTCACAGGTATTCAGTATTTCCCATATCTCCTCCTTCTTATGCACAAAATCACTAGTGTATGCATCACACAGATGTACAGCAGGCTTTACTAATATATGTCTTTTCTATTATAGTGTAAGTCATATGAAAGACTCCCCTCAATATATAGCTGCCGACTTAGCAGCCGAGTATTTCTAATTTACCTAATATTACGTGATGAGTGACCCATTTGACTCACCTGAACTATGTATCGCTGCATCTCTCTCCATTCACTTCTTCCATGTTCCTGCCTTTACTTCGCTCCTGCTCTTTATTTTCTCCTTACCTTATATTCTTCTCTTTCGTCTGTACATCACACTGATGTACAGCAGGCTTTACTAGTATATGTCTTTTCTATTATAGTGTAAGTCATATAAAGGACTCCCTGTTACGCTCACCAGGGAGCGGCGAGCGTCCGGAGGTGGACCCACTGGACCGTGCACCGGACTCCCCTGAGAAGGCGACCAACAGCGAACCCCTGTACAGGGATTGTGCGGCGCCTCCCCAGAAGGCCTAAATGCACGGCAGCCAGGAACCAGTGGTAGGAGTCTCTGTACGACCAGGCGTAGCTCGGGTACGACGTCTGCAGCAGGCATAACACGGGTGTGGTACCGGAGATGTTCACTGCGGGTATGGCCGGTGACGACCACTGCGGGTATGGCCGGTGACGTCCACTGCGGGTATGGCTGGTGACGTCCACTGCGGGTATGGCTGGTGACGTCCACTGCGGGTATGTACGGAAGGTACAGACGGCACTACGGTGAGATAGAGTATTAGTAACGGGCAGATAACAAACAGGTAACAGAAGTACAAAGGGGCCTGAACACTAGCAGAGCTCAAGTAGAAGTGTTGCTGAGGCGCCTGCTGCCGGGGGAGGTGAACCTAAATACCTATTAGGTAACATGTGACCTCTGAGGTCACTTCCAGAAAATGGGGCATACCACTTTAAGAAAGGGGGCGTGGCCTCGCGCGCAGCCTAGAGTCACTTACTGCAATTCTGTGTGAGGACGGGAGACAGGAAGAGGCTGCAGCAGGCCTGGGAGTAGGAGCAGCGTCTGCAAAGCCATGGGAAAGGTAAGAGAAAGGCCTTCGCTGCCTGGGACTGGGACCAGGAGTGCACGTGGGAGCCATGCTGGGACTGGGCAGAAGTGAGGGAGAGCTCCCCCCCCGGGGTCTGGTGGGACCAGGCGTTACACTCCCCTCAACATATAGCTGCCGGCTTAGCAGCCGAGTACTTCTAATTTTCCTAATATTACGTGGTGAGTGACCCATTTGACTCACTTGAACTATGTATGGCTGCATCTCTCTCCATTCAATTTTTCCATGTTCCTGCCTTTACTTCGCTCCTGCTCTTTATTTTCTCCTTACCATCTATTCTTTTCTGTTGTCTCATCCTTTCCTTGACTTCTCGCTGGTCGGTCTTCCATTGGCTCAGCCACCTGCATGCCATCACTCCCAAATACTCACTTTCCTATGCCTGAACTTATATGACTTACCTCCACGGGTATACAACACTTTTATCCTGGGTTGTACTTTTTCCACTCGATACATGATATCTCTACCTTGTTATGATATCCTTGTCGACTGATTGTAACGATGTTGGATACTACATTGTGTTTGATATTGATTGCTATGTATGGCCGAAACGTCTATTGTTTTTGGACCAAGCGTATACACGTAATGAATGCTGAACAACCTGATCAATAAAAAGGAAATTGCATACTGATCATCGTATAATTGTTTTCTTGGGAGTTGTAGTGTGCCGGGGTTATCTTTTCTCTAAAATATGGACCAATACCTCCCTTTATTAAATATCACTTTATATCATTTTTATTGCACATTTTTCTGCACAATGCAGCCAGGCCTCTTTTAAATGTCTCTCCTGTGGGATAGACTTATGTGACACCTGAATTGGGAGCTATCTATAGAGTTTTCACATTCACCTCTACAAATGCTGTTACTTTGGTTGAACTGCAGGAAACTACAATTCCCAAGGTGCCTTGCAAATCTGGGGGAGGTGGGAACAGGACTGTGGGGTGGAGGGATGTTCAGCCATCTTGGGAAGCTGAAGCTACTACTCCTTGTGAGAGGAGACTGAGTTCTACATCTCCAGGAGATACTACAAATAAGAACTGCCTTCCTCCGGGACTCTCACCCAGACGAAGGATTTTGCTTGACATTCCCATCCGTTCCAAACAGTTGAATCCAGAAGCTCCAATGTGGAATAGTCTAAGAGAACAGACCGGTTGCAGTCAGAAGTGAGTAGGACATTGCGAGGACTTGTAGCTCTACAGTCTGAGAAGGGTGCTGGAGCAAATTACAAGGGTATTATGTGACGCCCTGGCAAAACCAGGTAGTCACAGATAGGCCTCCGTATAACACCGTCCCTCACCTAGGTGACATACAGCCGACCTGAAACCCTAGTCACCCCCCTTAGGGAAACATAGGCATACCAGTGGGTGGGACCAGGTGGTTGGACACACCCACCCCGGGGTCTAGACAGCCCGGGGCGGGAAAACAAACAGATAGTTTCTGTAGTTCAAGTTGAGAGGAGTATGCGCTGGAGCTAGGTGTAGCTCCAGCAGAGGAAGTTCAAGTTGAACGGTGCCAGGGTCGGAGCCCTGGTGCCTTTGGCTAGGTGGCAGATGGCTCGGCAGATCCGAGGTGGACCGGGACAGGGTTGTAGCCCGCCGGTACCGACACGGAGAACTGATCCGGAAATCGTAGCACAGAGGGGGTACTCGGACCCTGAAGCCAGGACCGAAACCAGCGGCCTAGCTAATTAACCGATTGAGGGCAGGGTTATAGGTCCTGTCCCACCCAAAGTCCCTAAAAGAAGACAACAGCCCACCGATAGGGATAAGGCCACTGCCAGGGCCCATAGATCCCACGGGCCAGCGTCTGTGGGCACGGCTCCTTAGGCCACAGCCAGCCGGGAGCGGACTCCTGAGTTCCAGACCAAGCAGTCCACCATACATAAAACAAGTGCAGAGGAAAAGGACAGTGACCACCAGCCCGAGTGGGGGACCTGAATACAACCAGCCACGGCGGCCGGCCACCAGCACCTTGGTTTACCAAAAGACTCGTGTGATTCATTTACTGGGAGTAACCAAACGTCCCCTGCTTGCTCGGTCGTGCCAGCCCTTGCCGTCGCTATACCCTGCACAAAGACACTGGGCCCCGGGGCAACTATCCCTACCCACGGAGGGGTTAACATCCAGCTGCCACTACATCTCCCCCGGGTGCCCCACAACAGCAGCGGTGGTGTCCCACCTCACCACACACCGTGGGTGGCGTCACAAACTTAATACAGCCTAGCCCGTACATAAATGTCCCCCCTTTTCATTCAGCGTGTCCGCGAGACACCCAGGTCCGGAGGATTCCTCGAGCCACAGACACACACAGTGAGTCCGGACCTGCTGGCACGGGGGCGGCACAATTGCTGGGACTTGTAGTTGCACTACTGGAGAAGTGTATCAGAGCTATTCATAAGGGAGTGTACATGGGACTTGTAGTTCTACAGTCTGAGAAGTGTGCTGAAGCTAATTACAAAGTCGTGCTAAAGGTGACTTTTGTTTGCACTAATTGGTAGTTTGTGTAGGACGAGCTCTGGGAGAATATTACCTTCATTATTTTAAGTGCACCAACGTACAGCAAGCGCACCAACATCCGCGCAACTGCGCCAACATCCTCGGCAACTGGGGCCCCAATTTGGGACTGTGTCATTTGCGAAGCTGCGGCTGTTAGTTGGTAAATTGTAATTAGTCTGCAGAGTGTGTGGTGTAGGTTAAAGAGGAAGCATTACCCCTAACCTTCAGGTCTATTGCAAACAGCCCCTCCTGCATTTTTGTAGAATTGTAGAATACTGCATAACATTACCTGTTGTTCACTGTTATACTTGCTTTTCCCCTGCAATTACCGGTTCTCATCCTCCTTCAAATAAACCTGTTAAGATTTCTAACCTCAGTTATTGTGAGTGTGTACAGAGCGTGGGCAGGGGTTTCACAAGCCGACCCCTAGCAGAAGACAAAGACCCTTCTGTATTCCCCTAGAGCTCCTAGCAAGATTCAGGTGGAGGCACTGCGTGATTTCAAGGTGAGAACTACGGAACACCCTGCCCCAGCGGCAGATTAAAGGGGTGTTACAGTGGAGGAATTGCTGAGATCGATCAAGACAGGTATTGCTGACATTGAGGCTTTAACTGAAGCACAAGTGTCCACATGGTGTGGGGAAAGAAGTATACTTGAAGAACACAGTTTTGCAGTATGCGGTGAACTCTCCAAGGTATCAGATGAAGAAGTACTGCAGATTGTGAACCAAGTTCATGGAATTGTCCATCCCAGAGTGGTTGACAGAAGGACTGATGAGGGGAGTCCATTATCAGCAGCTCTAATCACTACTGAGGGGACATTGGAAAAAGGGTACTTCCCATCTGTCATAGCTGTGCCATTAAAACATGGGCCGCATTGGAAGATCACCTGGCCTGTGAGGCCCAAAGCCGGGACATCATCTTCAGGTGCAAGTTCACAGCCTAGGACAGACCTGGGCAAGGAGCGGCCCGTGGGCCGGATGCGGCCCGCCTACTGTCTGTGACCGGCCCGTCTTAGATCAGAGTTGAAGGCGTGGCCTGATCTATGATGTTATGCCTAAGCCCCGCTCTCACTGTTGGGAGCTATGTATCCCGCAGTGCAGTGATAAGCAGCTGCCACGCCTCCACTCTGCCAGTCACGCCCCCTCTTGCTGCCAGTTATGCCCCTCTGGATGCTGGTCACAGTCTCTGGATGCCTTCCATGTCATCTATGCTGCTAGCCACGATCCTTTGGCTGTCGTCCACGCCCCCTCTGAATGCTGGACACACACACTCCTCGGATGCCTTCCTTGTCCCCTCCTGCTGCTGTTGATGCTGGCCACGCCCCCTTTGCCTGCCCCTTCTACCCAGGGATCCTCACATCTGACCGACTCATCTGCACAGTGGCCACTTCAAAAACGGAGGTAATGTGATTCAGTAGCAGCAGGGAGAGTGCAGAGTGCCTGCAGGAGGGGGGAGCAGTGGGAGTGCAGGAGGACAGTGCAGAGTGAGTGCAGGAGGGGGGAGCAGAGGAGCAGCACTTGTGTCTTCTCAGGTCCCCCTGTGCCTGCAATAGAAGAAGCAGACGCACCGGGGACTCAGAGAAGGCAGCCAGAGGAGCCCTCAGGCTCTGCTGCTGCAGTGATACCAGCCTGTGCCCTCAGCACCCCCAGGGCCAGTATGTATGCTCTGCACTGGCCACCAGGGCCAGTATGTATGCTCTCCACTGGCCACCAGGGCCAGTATGTATGCTCTCCACTGGCCACCAGGGCCAGTATGTATGCTCCCCACTGGCCACCAAGGCCAGTATGTATGCTCTCCACTGGCCACCAGGGCCAGGATGTATGCTCCCCACTCGCCACCAGGGCCATTATGTGTGCTCCCCATTCGCCACCAGGGCCAGTATGTATGCTCTCCACTGGCCACCAGGGCCAGTATGTATGCTCTCCACTGGCCACCAGGGCCAGTATGTATGCTCCCCACTGGCCACCAAGGCCAGTATGTATGCTCTCCACTGGCCACCAGGGCCAGGATGTATGCTCCCCACTCGCCACCAGGGCCATTATGTGTGCTCCCCATTCGCCACCAGGGCCAGTATGTATGCTCTCCACTGGCCACCAGGGCCAGTATGTATGCTCTCCACTGGCCACCAGGGCCAGTATGTATGCTCTCCACTGGCCACCAGGGCCAGTATGTATGCTCCACACTGGCTACCAGGGCCAGTATGTATGCTCCCCACTGGCCACCAGGGCCAGTATATATGCTCCCCACTGGCCACCAGGGCCAGTATGTATGCTCCCACTGACCTCCATATTTTCATTGAATCTTTGTATTGTTTAACTTACTGTTTGTTTATGAAGGGATAGTATATATACTATATACAGTATTGGGTAAAACTGAGTTTATTATATTAGTCCGGCCCTCTAAAACCATCCCAATTTCTCATGTGGCCTCATGGGAAAATTAATTGCCCACCCCTGGACTAGGAGGTCTAGTCGATGTTTACCTTCCACTCCTATTCGGGACAAATCTGAAGAAACAACCACAATGGTTGACATGGTAGTGGCAGCCATGGAGAAGTTAGTCACCCAGTTTACAAAATTGCAACCTGAAGAGACCTACCGTCGTCTGAGAACCTTCTCGGGTGTCACTCCTGTCCCAGCTGGTGAAGAAGGGTATGACACATGTTACTCTGCAGTATCTAGAAGAATGGCAGTGTACTGATGCGGTGAAGAAGCAGAGAATTGTGGAGAGTCTGAAGGGGCCCGCTATGGAAGTGGTGCAGGCTGCTTGGAGAAGTCAGTCGGAGACAACTTCTAAAGATTAAATGACTGCCCTTGAAGATGCTTTTGGGTCCCCAGAGGATGCCACTCATCTCCTTTATTGACTCCGCACCACCTATCAGAACTCCGGTGAGATTTCAGATTATCTTTATCGATTGGACAAATTGGTGCATAGGGTCGTATCCAAGGGGGGACTTAGGCCCGACCAAGTTGATCAGTGTTGTCTAGAACAAGTGGTCCGAGGAGCTCTGACTCATGATCCCATTGCTCAATGACTGAGATGTTGTAATAAAGAGCAGATTCCCTGTTCTTTACATCAGTTGCTTAAAGAAGTCAGACAAGAGGAAGCTCTCCTGGCCGTCAGACAACAAGTGACCCAACGAGTGGCTGCTGCCCCTGTACATCTTGAACCCACCCATTGAGAGGGAGAGTTCTTGAAGGTCATTGAGAGGCAAGGGGAACAGATTGGCCAGGCTCTGAAGGTGGAGCTACCCAGGCTCTGAAGGTTGAGCAGCTAAAGCAAATTGTTGAGACAGCTTTCAAGAGTCAAAGACCACCTCTGCAAGTGGCAAGTGATGGCCACAGTCTGGTAGAAGATACAAAGCTAGAAGAATGTTTTGTCTGTGGAAGCACCCATCATATAGCTCACTAGTGTCCGAAGAGGTGGAATTTGAAGAGATCTCGGGACCCCCCCACCTAACAAGAAGGGACAGATGGGAAACGGGAAAGGGGACCAGTAGAGTGCTATACTGGCACCCCTTCAAAATCAGAGGTATAGTTCCTGTTCCTGCGCTGAGATGTGAAGAGGGAGAAGGAGCAGCTCCATACAGCCCCTGCAATATACAGCGACCTACAGAAGCAAACAGCACCCTAGACCAACATAGAGAGGCTGCACTGAATTACCAGCTGTCAGTGCATGGATCGTTATCTCCTCAAAAGTGGAGGAACACCATTCAAGCCCAGAGCAGAGCAGAGGGAGGAGGGGGTGAGTGGAGATAACATGGTGCCGACAGTGAGGAGGAAGGAGGGGGAGGAGGGAGAGGAACCACAAGGGCAGCTGCAGCAATCTACAGGAGGCCAAGATAACAGAAGAATTCAGAGTATGCAGAGTGGTACAGAGACATTAGGCTTGGGGGAAAGATATGAGATTGATTACAAAAGGCTGGCAAAAGAAGTGGCAGATCATCTGATAGCAGAAATCAGAGAGGCAATAGCAGCCTCAGTGAAGAAGGCTTTGGCTGCGCTGCAGGAGGATGTGGAGCACCATGATATGAGACTGACAGAGGTAGAGCAAAGAGTTTCTGATGCTGAAGAGAATCTGACAAGATTGGAGGGCAGATTTAAGGAGCTAAACATTAATGCTCAGCTTATGAATGATAAAATAGAAGATCTTGAAAACAGATCTAGGAGGAATAACTTAAGGCTGGTGGGTCTGCCTGAAACAGTGACAACAAAACATTTGGACTCAATCTGTGAAAAAGAATTACCCCAGGCTTTAGGCTTACCACATAGCAGCTGTGTAGAAAGAGCACAGAGAGTGGGACCCATAAGGGAGCAAAGAGATGGTCACAGTAACAATGATAATACCTCCAAGCAAGGTGAAATGTCCAGAGCAAGACAGGTGATTATAAAATACCTGGAATACAAAGATAAAGAAGAAATTCTACGGGCCTTCAGGAATAGGAAACAGGCACTATGCATTCAGGGACACAAGATTCTATTATTTGGAGACTATTCGGCAGAAGTCACACGAAAAAGAAAAGCATTTAGCCAGATCTGCACTGCCCCCTATCACAAAAACATTAAATTTCAGCTTTTATACCCAGCAATACTAAGAGTAAGAGGAGCAGATGGGGTCACAAAGACTTTTCGGGATCCTTCAGAGGCGGAGCGAGAGATACTACAGGAGGGGAGAACACGGCGACAGGAGAGAAATGGAAAAGAAGGGACTTTCACTGATCCGAAACATGCAGATCCTGCAAACATAACATCTGCAGTTAGACCCGACAACGAGCCAGAGTGGAGTCAGTCGAGATCCAGACCAGCCAGTCCGAAGGAAAAGCGACAGATGGCGACTTCAGCTGGGAAAAGAGGAGGAAGAGGCAGCAGCTCATGAACAAGCAGGCAAGACAAGGACTTAATTTGGGACTGCTGAATGGAGCCGTATGGTGACAAATGTGCCTTTACTCTCTAAAGTCTCGCCTACCTCCTTTTCTCTTTCTTCTCTATCTCTTTTTCTTTCGCTCCCTTTTTCTCTCTCTCTTTTTCATGCTTATCATTTTTTCCCTTGTATCATCTACTAATGCTTTTTTTTTCTCTCTCTCTTTTTCTTCTCTTAATGACGGTTTTAGGAGCTTGATAAATTTATAAAGGCTGTTTAGGGGCAAGGAGTTAATAGCCAATAGAGGGGGAGAGGTGACTTAGTGGGGTGGCTTCATGGAGAGCTTGAATTGAAGCAGGGGTTTGAAAGGAGTCTCAATCATTTCAGAAAAAAAAGGAAGACGTTAATTGTATTTGTAAAGTTGGGGATGGGAGGGGTTATATACAGTTGGGGGAGGGGAGGGGAGGGGAAGAGAGTTGGGGAATCCATGCGACACGGCCTGAAAAAGGAACTGTTGATTTTGGGAATTATGGTTAAGCTCATTACGTGGAATGTTAAGGGACTCAGATCGCCGCACAAATGAAATATGATACTACGTCATCTCAAGAAGCTTAAGGTTGATATTGCTTTATTACAGGAGACGCACTTGCAAAAGGATGAGTTCTTCCGTATGAACAAGATGTGGGTGGGAAGGGTATATGGGTCGGCCTCAAAAGGTAGGAAAGCAGGGGTTCTTATTTTGATCAATAAAAACTTTGCACACGAGGTGAAAACACAAGATTCAGATGAAGAAGGAAGATACATACATATAAAGATTTCAGGTACTCAAGGCACTTTTAGTATCCACAGTATATATGCACCCAATACGGAACAAAGGTTTTTTTTTAAAATATAGCTAATAAGATTTTGCTGGATGGGGATATATGTAAATTGGTGGGGGGAGACTTCAATACAGTGGTTTCTCAGGAAGAAGACAGGAGGAGTCAGGGGAAGCAGGGGAGGAACACAGAGGGGTCGCTGACAGCATTGTTAAATACAACTACACTACAGGATTGCTGGAGATTATATCACCCGCAAGAGAGAGAATTTACACCCACACGACTCTTGGTCAAGGATTGACCTTTGGCTGACAAGTGAGAATTTATTGCAGAGGGTAGAAGAGATAGTTATAGAGACTATGGTAATATTGGATCATAGCCCAGTGGTAGTCAGTATAGCTGACAAAGTTCAGAGAGGACAGGATTATATATGGCGCTTCCCCTCATTCTTGACTTTGGACGAGAACTTCCATAGAATACTGAGAGAATGGTGGGTGGATTATACATTGACGAATCAGGAGCACAGTGGGGAAACACTATTGTATTGGGAGACAGCTAAGGCAGTTTTGAGATGAAAAGTGATAGGATATACGACAAAGGCGAAACGACAGGCACAAGTAAACTTTCAGGAGGCTAGCCGGGCAGTCAGGGAAGCATATACTGACTTCTTAGAAAAACCATCAAGGGTGACAAAAGCAAAGTGGGTGGAGGCGAAGGGCAATTTTGAGAACTGGGTAGAAAGGAAAGAAGGTATGTACAGGACACAACAAGAGGCAGAGTTGAATCGTTTCAGGAACAAGGCAGGGAAGTTATTGGCAAATCTGGCAAGGGGACGACGACTGATGACACATATTATGACACTGAGAAACGCTGTGGGGAGTAAAACGACAGATCCCAAAGAGATAAACGACATTCTTGGAGACTTCTATGCAGGTTTATATAAAGAGGAGGGGTTAGATGATAGGAGAGAAGGAAATGAGTGGTTAAAAGGAACAAAAATGCCTACGCTCACGGAGGAAAATGTACAGGCTCTGAATAAAGAGGTGACGGAGGAGGAGGTGCTACAGGTTATAGGAGAGTTAAAAACGACAAAGGCCCCGGGACCAGATGGCAAATCTCACCTATACTGACAGAGTTATTCAATAAGGTAATGGACGGGGAAAGAATATCGGGTACACTTAATACAGCCTATATAAAGCTCATGCCTAAAGGAGGAAAGAATTTAGAAGACCCATCTAGTTATAGGCCCATCTCGCTGATTAATCAAGACCTATAAATTTTAGCGAAGTTGATGGCAAATAGGTTAGCGGCAGTATTGCCAGACATTATAGATCTCCCCCAGGCTGGCTTTGTTAAAGGACGTTCAGTGGTGACAAACATTAGGAAAGTAATGCTAGCAATTGATGTAATAAAGCAGAGGAGAGAAGGGGGGGAGGGGCATCCAGCCTTGATCACCTTGGACGCGGAGAAAGCCTTTGACAATGTGAGGTGGTCATGGCTGGAACAGGTGTTAGATCACCTGGGCTTACACGGAGCTTTTAGGAATTTTGTGAGGGTCCTTTATGCAAATCCTCAGGCAAGAGTGAGTACCCCGGGATTTCTGTCAAAAACATTTCCTTTGATGAAGGGAACCAGGCAAGGATGCCCGATGGCACCACTATTTTTTAACTTGGCTATTGAACCACTGGCTAGACGTTTGAATGAGGGGGGGTGGTTTGAAGGGATCAAGGTAGGGAGGAAGTCATTGCACTCAGCCTTATTTGCTGACGATATAATCCTGTTCATGAGCAAACCTAAAACGCAATTGAGTAGAGTCATAGAACAAATTGAGGAGTTTGGGAGGTTAGCAGGGTTTAGACTTAACAAAAACAAATGTGAAATTTTCTTCTTGGACGGAAAGAGAGTGGAGGGGGAGAGGGGTGCATTATGTGACATTCCAATAGCTAGAAATACAATTAAATACTTGGGAGTACAGGTTGGGAGGGATACTAAGACCATATATTTATTAAATTATTCCCCTTTGATCGAGAAAATTGAACGTGAACTGCAAGGTTGGGCAAATTTGCCGTTGACTCTTCTGGGAAGAAATCATCTAATAAAAATGATGAGCTTTTCCAAGCTTCTCTATCCAATGCAGACAATCCCATTGCTTCTTAAACACTCGGATGTGAACAGATTGACAAAAGCGTTCTCACGTTTTTTGTGGAAGGGATATAGGCCGAGGATTAGTGCCAAAAAGCTAATGTTATCAACGGAAAATGGAGGGATCAGACTACCTAACATCAGGGGGTACAATTTGGCCTGTATCTTAAGACATGTAGTCGATTGGATTAGACGAACAAGTAGGTATTTTGACTGGGATATAGAGGCTGAATTTTGTAAACCTTGGAACCTGAGTTCAATCCTACATACCTCCATTCCAAATTTGCCGCCCAACATTAAACACTCACTGATTTGTAGAGACACAGTGATGACTTGGAAGGCGCTTAGGAAAAAGTTCGGGTAAGCATGGAACATCTCCAAATTCCTTAATATATGGGCTTGTCCTGACTTTCCACAGGGAAGGGAAAATTATCTCTTCAAAGAATGGAGGGGAAAAGGGATTGGAACTCTAAAAAACCTGATGCATGATACAGAACGGAGATGGATGACGTGTGAGGAGTTGAGAGCAAAGTGTGACTTGCGCCCATTCCAGACTCTCCAGTTTGAACAGGAGAAACAAGGGATAATGAAGAAATTACACAACATAACTAACGAATATGAGGCAAATCAGATGGATGCGATCATATTAAGGGACATCCATGCCACAAATATATCAAGTCTTTATGAAAATATGAGAGAAGTGTTAGTCCCTAACATATTAGGAAGAATGTTGGAAGGGTGGGCAAAGCAGTTGGGAAATCAAGAGGTGGAGGAGAAGATTTTGAATGGTTGGATGGTGATGAGAAAGAAGATTGTGAATGAGAACTTAAGAGATACCCAATTCAGGATCATACATAGAGCTATCTATGGATTTAATATACTGAATGTAAGACATCCAGATAAGATGATGAGTTGTCAAAATTGTGGTACGGAAAAAACAGATCTATATCATGGGATATGGCAGTGCGAAAGGATTGAAAGATTTTGGAAACAAGTCCAAGGGGTAGTGAGGAAAATCTGGAATAGAAATGTAGAGTTGGATCCAATGGTCTGGTTATTTCACTATCAGCATCGGGAGGAGGGAGAGAAAGGGGGAGACAAGTTACCGAATCTTTTCCATGATATAGCAATGATAAGTAAAAGGGCTATTCTTCAGAAGTGGCTGGTGAAGGAAATACCAACAAAAGAAGAACTTGTTAATCAATTGAAAAAAACGCTCATGTTGGAGAAGGTGATGGTGGAGAGGTGTAAAGAAAGGATGTCAGCAAAATTTTTCAGTAAATGGAGAAAGTTCATAAGCGTTATATGTTCTTGAGAAGAAATAATACAAATAATATCCACATTTGTGTCTACGGAATGGTACATGAAGGAAGACCTGTCAGGGTCCCTGTGCGAGCTGAAAGTATAGTTGGCCAAATTCTGGGTTGTGTCGCATGGAGAGGGGAGGGGGGAATGGGAGGGATAGTGGTGTTTATAAGTAATGTTTGTAACAAGTTATGAAGGAATGCTGAAGGGGGGTAGTGGAGACTGAATAATGGAAATATACGTTGACGAAGAAGGCGAAGGAGCAAATTTGATGACCGTGACAAATATTTGATCAATAAATTGTAGAGACTATGTTATTTGATATTTTGATTTGTTGACCCTTATTTTCTTCATTCTGTACCCTATTTTACCATTACAAGAAAAGAAATAAAAATTTGGTTTAAAAAAAAAATCAGAGGTATATTCTACGGCTCCATCTATTGTTGTCCTGTTAGAGCAATTTCCTAAAGGTCTTGTGGCACCAGCACCACATGTACTGGCCTGTATCAATGGGCAGCCATGCACTGTATTGCTTGATAGTGGTTCACAAGTGTCCATCATTTTTGAGACGTGGTACAGAAAATACTTGTCAGATATGCCCTTGCAACCCCTATCTGGACTTGTAATCTGGGGTTTGAGTGAAAACAGTTACCCCTACAAAGGATACGTGCCTGTCACACTAGGATTCCCGGAGACAATAGCTGGGGTGGAAAGAGAGGTACCCATCATTGCATTAGTCTTTCCAGACACTGATGAAGACTGGGAAACAGTGCCTGCCATAGTAGGGACAAATGCCAACCTATTCCATACTCTGGCTCAGTGGTGCCGCAAAAATTGGAGGTAATAGATACTCACAGGCCCTCACAATCCATCCTGTCTGTCTGGCTGCTTATGAGAAGAAAGAGGAAGAGGAAAGGAAGGAACTATGTCCTCAACATTTTGACCTCTGTTTTGAAGGTAGTGATTTGAAGAAGGAGGAAAAGCAGTCAGTGATAAGTGGTATGATGAAGCGTGCCGGAACCTTCTCATTGGGTGATTGGGACCTGGGCCTTGCAAGAGGAGTGGAGTATCACATCCAGCTGACTGATAAGAAGCCATTTCGAGAAAGATTCCGACGATTGGCTCCCGCAGATGTGGAGGATGTTCTAAAGCATTTACAGGGTTTACTGGACACTGGAGTCATCATAGAGTCCAACAGCCCATACGCATCTCCGATAGTGATCGCTCGGAAGAAGAATGGAGCTATTAGGATGTGTGTGGATTATCACACCCTTAACAAACGCACTGTGCCTGATCAATATACTATACCCAAGATTGACAAAGTTTTAGATTGTTTGCAGGGCAGCCAGTAGTTTTCTGTGTTAGATCTTCGGAGTGGGTATTACCAGATACCCATGACCAAGGAGGATCAAGAGAAGACTGCTTTCATTTACCCTATCGGTTTCTAGGAGTTCCAACGGATGCTGCAAGGAGTGACCGGTGCCCCTGCTATTTTCCAGAGATGTATGGACAAGGTGTTGGGAGACATGAACTTTCGTGAGGCCCTGGTTTACCTGGATGATCTGATTGTATTTGGCCACACCTTGGAAGAGCACAACCTGAGGTTATTTAAGGTGTTGGATCGGCTAGAGGAAGCTGGGCTAAAACTATCCCTCGACAAGTGACAGTTCTGCCAGAAATCTGTGAAGTATGTAGGACACATTGTCAGCCGAGAAGGAATCTCCATGGATCCAGCCAAAATAGAAGCTGTGATGGAGTAGCCCAAACTCACCAAATTGGGGGAGCTTAGATCTTTTCTAGGCTTGAGTGGGTACTACAGAAGATTTGTGCCACAATATTCCAAGATCGCAAAGCCATTGACAGCCCCCACCTTGAGGGACAGCTCGCTCCAAGAAACCTGCAACAAAAGCCTACTTCAAGATGAATGAGCCTTTCAGAGAGAGATGGACAGAGTGTGATGAAGCCTTTGAGAAACTCAAGTCCTGCTAGACTCAGGCACCTGTACTGGCCTATGCAGACCCCTGCAAACCATACGTACTTCATGTGGATGCTTCTTTTGATAGACTTGGAGCAGTCTTATACCAGGAGCACCATGGCGTCCTGCGGCCAGTCTACTACATCAGTCGTGGATTGTCTCCGAGTGAGCGCAATTACCCAGCACATAAACTGGAGTTATTGGTCTGGAAATGGGCTGTGGTGGACAAGCTGCATGACCAGCTCTATGGAGTGCATTTCCAAGTTCATACTGACAACAATCCACTGACCTATGTGAGGACTACAGCAAAGCTGGATGCTACTGTCCATAGATGGCTCGCCACACTAGCTATATATGATTTCAGCCTGAAGTACCAACCTGGTGCCACCAACATTGATGCAGATGCTCTGTCCCGCCTGCCCAGGCAGATGTTGAATGGAGAAGAGGACACCTGGATTGAGATTCCGGCCCCAGAGGTGAAAGCTATGTGTCATCGACATCAAGGAAAGATTGCTCAATCAGGGGGCTGTGCTACCTTCTTAGGGTCTCCAGAGGATGCTCTTCCACTTTTGTTTTGTGAATTGCCCAACGTTGATGCCGGCTCCCTGCCTCAACTGACTCAAAACCAGATTGAAAAGGCTCAACAAGGAGATCCTTCTGACGGGAGTTGTTCGATGGTGGTGAAAAGGGGCCTAAGGCCTGAGAGGAATGCACTGAAGACACAAGAGTCTGTTTTCTTGACCCGACAGTTAAGACTTTCTGGTGGTGAAAAATGAATTGCTGCACCGCAAGGTCAAATGCCAAAACTGAGAAGTTTGTGTCCAGTTGGTGTTTCCTGCTCAGTTATGTTAGATGGTCATTAGGGCGCTGCATGACGAACATGGGTACCTTGGGATGGAAAAGACCACTAGCTTCATAGCAGATCGGTTCTATTGGCCAAAGATGGAAGTTGACATTGAACAATACTGTAAATCTTGTAAGCGGTGTATCCTAAGGAAAAGCTTACCTTCTCAGTCCGCCCCCCTTGTCAACATCACCAGTGATGGCCCTCTTGATTTAGTGTGTATCAACTTCCTTTCCATTGAGCCTGATGAAGGAAACGTTAGCAACATTCTAGTGGTCACTGATCATTTCACAAGATATGCTCAAGCTTATACCACCAGAGATCAGAAGGCAACGACTTTAGCTAAAACCTTGTGGGAGAAATTCTTTGTGCATTATGGGCTGCCAGCACGCATACATTCTGACCAAGGGAGAGATTTTGAGAGGCGGCTAATTAAGGAGTTGTGTGACGTTTGCGGGATCAAGAAGTCCAGGACCACACCATTTCATCTGCAAGGAGACCCCCAGCCTGAAAGATTCAACCGTACCCTTCTTAACATGCTGGGCACTTTGGATTCAAATCTGAAAAGAAGGTGGAGTCGACACATAAGTCAATTAGTTCACGCCTACAGCTGCACCAAAAATGAGTCAACTGGGTACTTGCCCTACTTCCTCATGTTTGTAAGGGAAGCCAGACTACCAGTGGACATTAGTTTTGGAGTGTCCCCTGGCCATTCATCTGAGAAGAACTACCTGAAGTATGTGTCAAAGCTGAAGGAACAATTAAAGGAGGCCTACAAGTTGGCTGATGAGGACTCTGGTCGATCGGGGAGGCAAAACAAAATGTACTACGACCGCAGAGTCCGGAACCAAGTCCTGCAACCTGGAGATAGGGTCCTCATCCGTCAGTTGTGCCTCCATGGAAAAAACAAGCTTGCTGATCGATGGCGTTCAGAACCTTATGTGGTGGTAGAGACGTTGCATGACATCCTATTCTACAGAGTGAAGCCTAAGAAAGGCGGGGGGGTGGTAAGACCTATCATAGTCTGCATTTGCTACCTATAGGACAGAATGTCTGATTCTAGTCGCCACAACACACTGAAGTGCATCCAGCCACCCAATCTCACCGAAGGAGACTTCGGCCGCCACAAGCGATCCATCCTGTGGACTCTCCTGAAGGCAGTGAGAGTGATTCCAGTGATGAATGTGGACCATGCTTCAGATGGACAAGTGACCCAGGCTCTGTAATTCCAGATAATACAGACTAACCAGCTCAAGAAGTGTTCCAAGACGAGTGTGGTCTGGCACCAAGCCCATGTTGCCATCAGTCGGGGGAGAGTTTAGAAAATGCAGAGCTACCAAGTGAAGACGTTGCTGTCATAAAGCCTGAGCCTGAAAGTCAGGAGCTAGTGGTTGATGAGGGAGTTCCTGTCCCTGCCGTGCACACTCGTCCAAAACGGGACATTAGGCCCCCCATGATGCTGACATATGACCATATGGGGCAAGTCACTGAGGTTCCTAGAGTAGTACATTCCAACTATGGGTGGCCCTATTTCCCCCCTACAGCTATGTGGCCTGTGAGTGATTTGGGTGTAGCTGGTTGTGGTGTTAGTCAGGATGCTTTATCACAAAAATTCCTTCCAGGTGGTGAGTCTTCATTTGTGCTTGGAAGCCTACAGTGACTCACCAGGGGGAGAGTGTGACACTTGAATTTGGAGCTATCTATAGAGTTCCACCCACATTCACCTCTACAGATGCTGTTACTTTGGTTGAACTGCAGGAAACTACAATTCCCAAGGTGCCTTGCAAATCTGGGGGAGGTGGGAACAGGACTGTGGGGTGGAGGGAGGTTCAGCTATCTTGGGAAGCTGAAGCTACCACTCCTTGTGAGAGGAGACTGAGATCTACATCTCCAGGAGATACTACAAATAGGAACTGCGTTCCTCTGGGACTCTCACCCAGACGAAGTATTTTGCCTGACATTCCCATCCGTTCCAAACAGTTGAATCCAGAAGCTCCAGTGTGGAATAGTCTAAGACAGACCTGGGCAAGGGGCGGCCCGCGGGCCACATCCGGCCCGCCTGCTCTCTGTGACCGGCCCGCCCGTCTTCAGCCGGTGCAGTGGAGCCGGGCTGCAGCGTGCCGAGCAGGGAGAGATCCTGCAGGTCTGCACAGTAAGTGCAGGCAGCGGAACGCAGGAGTCTTTCCTCTGTTCCCTGCCGGCACTAATTGTCAGTGACACACGCGCGCGCTCTGACGTTGTCAGTACTGCGCTGCGTGTGTCATTTCAAAAGTTCCCGCCGGGCAGGAGAAGAAGCAGCACAGCAGACGGAATAATTCATCTTGCAGGACCTGCGATGACGTCACGCCCATGTGACTGTGTGGGAGGAGACACAGGATGCCGGGCAGAAAGCAAAGATACTGAATCCTGAAGGAGATGTGGACACATGATGACTGGTAATGAGAAAAGAGGGGACATGAGGGGGAGGGGGCTGCAGGGTGAGTGCATATGTGGGAAGATGGAGTTGCAGGGTGAGTGGCATATGAGGGCTGCAGACTGACAGAAGGATGTGAAGGGGTGCAGAGTGTTTGAGAGGGGTAAGTTGGGGTACAGGCAGGGTGAGATATGTGGGCATGGTGTGTGACATATGGGGGTGTAGTGTGTGTGATATGGGGATGCAGGCTGTATGGGGAGCAGGGTGTGTGACATATGGGGGTGTAGTATATTACAGGTGTGCTATATGGAGGTGTAGTATATTACAGGTGTGCTATATGGGGGTGTACTATATTACAGGTGTAGTATATGGGGTGTAGTGATCTGGTATATTACAGGTGTACTATATGGAGGTGTAGTATATTACAGGTGTGCTATATGGAGGTGTATATTACAGGTGTGCTCTATGGAGGTGTAGTATATTACAGGTGTGCTATATAGGGGTGTAGTGATGTAGTATATTACAGGTGTGCTATATGGAGGTGTAGTATATTACAGGTGTGCTATATGGAGGTGTAGTATATTACAGGTGTGCTATATGGAGGTGTAGTATATTACAGGTGTGCTATATGGAGGTGTAGTATATTACAGGTGTACTATATGGAGTTGTAGTATATTACAGGTGTGCTATATGGGGGTGTACTATATTACAGGTGTAGTATATGGGGTGTAGTGATGTAGTATATTACAGGTGTACTATATAGAGGTGTAGTATATTACAGGTGTGCTATATAGGGGTGTAGTGATGTAGTATATTACAGGTGTGCTATATGGAGGTGTAGTATATTACAGGTGTGCTATATAGAGGTGTAGTATATTACAGGTGTGCTATATGGAGGTGTAGTATATTACAGGTGTGCTATATAGGGGTGTAGTGATGTAGTATATTACAGGTGTACTATATGGAGGTGTAGTATATTACAGGTGTGCTATATAGGGGTGTAGTGATGTAGTATATTACAGGTGTGCTATATGGAGGTGTAGTATATTACAGGTGTGCTATATGGAGGTGTAGTATATTACAGGTGTGCTATATGGAGGTGTAGTATATTACAGGTGTGCTATATGGAGGTGTAGTATATTACAGGTGTGCTATATGGAGTTGTAGTATATTACAGGTGTGCTATATGGGGGTGTACTATATTACAGGTGTAGTATATGGGGTGTAGTGATGTAGTATATTACAGGTGTACTATATGGAGGTGTAGTATATTACAGGTGTACTATATGGAGGTGTAGTATATTACAGGTGTACTATATGGAGGTGTAGTATATTACAGGTGTACTATATGGAGGTGTATATTACAGGTGTACTATATGGAGGTGTAGTATATTACAGGTGTGCTATATGGAGGTGTAGTATATTACAGGTGTACTATATGGAGGTGTAGTATATTACAGGTGTACTATATGGAGGTGTATATTACAGGTGTGCTATATGGAGGTGTAGTATATTACAGGTGTGCTATATGGAGGTGTAGTATATTACAGGTGTGCTATATAGGGGTGTAGTGATGTAGTATATTACAGGTGTGCTATATGGAGGTGTAGTATATTACAGGTGTGCTATATTACAGGTGTAGTATATGGGGTGTAGTGATGTTGTATATTACAGGTGTAGTATATAGGGGTGTAATGATGTAGTATATCGGAGGTGTATTATATAGTGGTGTAGTATAATACATGTGTATATGGGGGTGTAGTATATTACAGGTATATGGAGGGAGTGTAGTATAATACAGGTGTAGTATATAGGGGTGTAGTGGTGTAGTTTATTACAGGTGTAGTATATGGAGGGGGTGTAGTGATGTAGTATATTGGGTAGAACTGAGGTAATTATATTAGTCCGGCCCTCTAAACCAATCCCAATTTCTCATGCGGCCCCATGGGAAAATTAATTGCCCACCCCTGGTCTAAGAGAACAGACCGGCTGCAGTCAGAAGTGAGTAGGACATTACTAGGACTTGTAGCTCTACAGTCTGAGAAGGGTGTTGGAGCAAATTACAAGGACATTGCTGGGGCTTGTAGTTGCACTACTGGAGAAGTGTACCGGAGCTATTCATAAGGGAGTGTACATGGGGCTTGTAGTTCTACAGTCTGAGAAGTGTGCTGAAGCTAATTACAAAGCCATGCTAAAGGGGACTTTTGATTGCTGTAATTGGGAGTTTGTGTAGGACCCGCTCTGAGACAATATTGCCTTCATTTATTTTAAGTGCACCAACGTATAGCAGCGCGCCAACATCCGTGGCAACTGGGGCCCCAATTTGGGACTGTGTCATTTGCGTAATTTGTCAGCAGAGTGTATGGTGGTGTGTGGTGTAGGTTAAAGAGGAAGTATTACCCCTAACCTTCAGGTCTATTGCTAACAGCCCCTCCTGCATTTTTGTAGAATTGTAGAATACTGCAAAATATTACCTGTTGTTCACTGTTACTTGCTTTTCCCCTGCAATTACCGGTTCTCATCCTCCTGCAAATAAACCTGTTAAGATTTCTAACCTCAGTTATTGTGAGTGTGTATGGAGCGTGGGCAGGGGTTTCCCGAGTCGATCCCTATCAGAAGACAAAGACCCTTCTGCATTCCCCTAGAGCTGCTAGCAAGATTCGGGTGGAGATGTGGCGCCCCTGACCTGGTCAGGCGCCACTGAGTACTGCACCCATGCTAGGTGAGTGCAAACAGGTAATCCAAAAGGCTGGAATAGAGTGTGTACGCACAGACACATAGTGACCAGGTCTCACACACCTTTGAGGGGACCCCTGGGCAGACCCAGGAGGGGGTGTGCCTCCACATCCAATCAAGGGGTGCAGTAGAGAGGCTGGAAGCAAGGTTGCAGCGGCAGTCAGGAAAAGGAGCTGGAGGTAGCCAGTCTGAAGTGGAGACGCAGGAGAGCGGACACGCTAGTCAGACCATGCACGTGTAGTGGCCATTGGTGGGGGAGAACGGTCACCAGAAGTTGGACAGAAAGATGCTGAGGAAGTCAGCTGGTCGTATACGGAGACTTCTGGTGGCTAGGCACGCACGGGGAACAGGTCCCTAGAGTAGATGTCCATTTATTTGGTGTGCTAAACCTGCCGGTGGGGGGAACAACAAGTCTCACACCAACCAACTAGAGTCCGAGCATCAGCAGCAACGAGGGGGCCCATAAGGAAGATCGAGCCTGGAGCCATCTTCCTTGGTCCACTCTGCCAGCAAACAGGCCAAAAAGGGGAGAAAAGGCAGTTGCGACTTCCCTGGATGTACCCCACGGTACTTCAAGTGAGGGGTTATCTGAAACAAGAAGTTCTAGGAAGGCGAGCTAACGGTCACCCTTATACCAGCCTGAAGGATACCTGGTTCTCTCTTGGTGTATCTCAGCATCGCCCAGGTGCCACTTGAAGCATTTGAAAGTGAGTAAAAACCAGTTGCAAGACACTTTGGACTGAGACTGAGTTATTCTGCGACCTGTTGTTCTACACACATACACCCGAGCCCCTGGGGCCAGCCTCACTCTCGGGAGGCCACACCATCCGACTGCAGATTCCATCAGTTCCAGACGCTCGTTAAAACTGCAGTGGTGGTTACCCATAACCCTGACCGCAAACCGAGAGTGGCGTCACGACTCAGATGTAAATAACCTGACATACCTGTCACCAGAGAAGATCCCAAAGAGAAGTCCCTGCGGCGTCCCTGGAGGTGGAGCGGTGTCCCTGAGGTGACCGCTGTGGCTGGGGCGACTCAGAGGCACTGCGTCATATCAAGGTGAGAACTACGGAACATCCTGCCCCAGCGGCAGATTAAAGGGGTGTTACACTTATATAGTGCTAGGCAGCCCGCCTGATCCAATTGTATGGGCATCATCAATAGGCTGTAAGCTAGACACTGTGCATCACACATACTTGTGTTATTCGCACCCTATGCAAACCTCATCACTGTGCATGTTTAATATCATATATGAATCAGAAGTAATACTCCAAATATAAAATATAACCTTTAATAGTCAATTTAAAATTATACACCCAAGTGAAATCTATTAACGTATTGGAATAATTGAAGATATCAAACCAAAACTACTAAAGATTGTTAGCATATATATGTACAGTGGTGCAAAAACTTATTTAGTATTTAGTCAGCCACCAATTGTGCACTTTCTCCCACTTAAGTATGAGAGACAAAATGAGAAAACAAATCCAGAAAATCAACATGTCTGATTTGGCAGGAATTCTTTTGAAAATTATGGTGGAAAATAAGTATTCAATCAACTAAAAACATGCCAAATTTCTGGCTCTCACAGACCTGTAACTTCTTCTTTAAGAGGCTCCTCTGTTCTCCACTCATTACCTGTAGTAATGACACCTGTTTGAGGTTGTGGACAGGTGTCTTTTATACTGATAACAAGTTCAAACAGTCACACTCCAAACTCTACTATGGTGAAGACCATAGAACTGATGAACGACACCAGAAACAAAATTGTAGCCCTGCACAAGGCTGGGAAAATTGAATCTGCAATAGGCAAGCATCTTGGTGTGATGAAATCAAATGTGGGAGCAAAAATAAGAAAATGGAAAACATACAAGGCCACTGATAATCTCCCTCGATCTGGGGCTCCACGCAAGACCTCACCCTGTGGGGTCAAAATGATCGCAAGAATGGTGAGCGAAAATCCCAGAACAACACCGGGGGACCTAGTGAATTACCTGCATAGAGCTGGGACAATCATAACAAAGGCTACAATCAGTAACACGTTACGCCACCAGGGACTCAGATCTTGCAGTGCCAGACGTGTTCCCCTGCTTAAGCCAGTACATGTTCAGGCCCATCTGAAGTTTACTAGAGAGCATTTGGATTATCAAGAAGAATATTGGGAGAATGTCATATGGTCTGATGAAACCAAAGTAGAACTGTTTAGTAGAAACACATCTCGTCGTGTTTGGAGGAGACAGAATGCTGAGTTGCATCCAAAGAACACCATACCTACTGTGAAGCATGGGGGTGGCAACATCATGCTTTGGGGCTGTTTTACTGGAAAGGGACCAGGATGACTGATCCATGTACATGAAAGAATGAATGGGGCCATGTATCATGATATTTTGAGTGCAAACCTCCTTCCATCAGCAAGGACATTGAAGATGAAACGTGGCAGGGTCTTTCAGCATGATAACGATCCCAAGCACACTGCCAGGGCAAATAAGGTGTGGCTTCATACAAAGGATATGAAGGTCCTGGAATGGCCTAGCCAGTCTCCAGATCTCAACTCCATAGAAAACCTATGGAGGGAGTTGAAAGTTCATGTTGTCCAGCGAGACACCCAAAACATCACTTCTCTAAAGGAGATCTGCATGGAGAAATGGTCCAAAATACCACCAACAGTCTGTGCCAATCTTAGAAAACGTTTGACCTCTGTCATTGCCAACAAAGGATATATAACAAAATATTGAGATGAACTTTTATTATTGACCAAATACTTATTTTCTACCATAATTTGCAAAAAAAATCTTGCCAAATCAGATAAGGTGATTTTCTGGATTTGTTTTCTCATTTTGTCTCATAGTTGTGGTCTACCTATGATATCAATTACAGGCCTAACTGATCTTTTTAAGTGGGAGAACTTGCGCAATTGGTGGATGACTAAATACTTTTTTTCCCCACTGTATATACAGTATGTCTCTAAGTATATCATGGTACTCCTACCTCTCCCTATTTATTTCAAACAACAGAATCCTTTCTGTCAGTGGAGGTGACCCTAGGATTATTTTTGTCCTCCCGCTCAATGGTGGCTCTCCCTTATCTCACCCTAAGTTGCCCTAGACTTCTATACTTGGGCAGTTATTATTGAGATAAGACAAATAAACCACAGCAAGAAACATCAAGCATTTTTGGAGATAAAGAGTGCGGCTTGATTAGTGGGATGATATCCCCAGATGTCTTTTATATCTCAACCTGTATGGAGAAAGTTATGGACCATAACAGTGGATCGTGTGTCGATTGACCCTGATGTGGCCCTGGCATCTCAAGGACTTGATAACGGGCTGCATACTATTTTTGTGGTCACAATTCATTGATGTATACGAATCCTCTAACCCCTGCACCCCCTTTTTATATTCTCACCTAATAAGATCATAAGCTCATATGGGAAGCAATTCTGAGATTATTTTGCTGTCCCTAGCAGAAATCAGCAGATTCATCTTTTTATCCTAATGACACCTAGGACTCTATATCTGTAGTACTGAGAAAGGCTAGGTGCACACGCTGCGTTTTTTTGACGCTGCGTTTTTGTGTGCGTTTTTGGCTGCTAAAAACGCACAAAAACGCACCCGCGTCCAAAAAACGCGGCAAAAAACGCATGCGTTTTTACCGCGATTTGGTGCTTTTTTGATCTCTGCGTTTTGCTGCGTTTTTCCAATGCATTGCATGGGGGGAAAACGCAGAAAAACGCAGGAAAGAACTGACATGTCCATTTTTTTTTTAAGCTCAAAAACGCAGCTTAACCCCTTCACCCCCGGCCACTAAAACACCCTAATGACCGGGCCATTTTTTGCAATTCTGACCAGTGTCACTTTGACAGGTTATAACTCTGGAACGCTTCAACGGATCCTGGCGATTCTGAGATTGTTTTTTCGTGACATATTGTGCTTCATGTCAGTGGTAAATTTAGGCCGATATTTTTTGCGTTTATTAGTGAAAATTTAGGAAATTTGGCGAAAATTTGGAAAATTTCGCAATTTTCAAACTTTGAAAATTTATGCCCATAAATCTGAGAGATATGTCACACAAAATAGTTACTAAATAACATTTCCCACTTGTGTACTTTACATCAGCGCAATTTTCGAAACAAATTTTTTTTCCGTTAGGAAGTTAGAAGGGGTCAAAGGTCATCAGCAAATTCTCATTTTTCCAACAAAATTTACAAAATAATTTTTTTTAGGGACCACATTACATTTGAGGTGACTTTGAGAGGCCTAGGTGACAGAAAATACCCAAAAGTGACCCCATTCTAAAAACTACACCCCTCACACTGCTCAAAACCACATCCAATAAGTTTATTAACCCTTTAGGTGCTTCACAGGAACCAAAGCAATGTGGAAGGAAAAAATGAAAATTTTACTTTTTAACACAAAAATGTTACTTTAGCCATAAAATTTTCATTTTTACAAGGGAGAAAAGAGAAAGTACACAATACAATTTATTGTGCATGTTCTCCTGAGTACGCTGATACCCCATATGTGGTAAAAATCAATTGTTTGGGCGCACGGCAGAGCTCGGAAGGGAAGGAGCGCCATTTGAATTTTTGAACGCAAAATTAGCTGCACTCATTAGCGGACGCCATGTCGGGTTTGAAGACCCCCTGAGGTGCCTAACCAATGGAGCTCCCCCACAAGTGACCCCATTTTGGAAACTAGAGCCCTCAAATAATTTTTCTAGATGTTTGGTGAGCACTTTGAACCCCTGGGGGCTTCACATAAGTTTATAGCGTTGAGCCGTGAAAAGAAAAAAAAATTTTTTTACCACAAAACGGTTGCTTCAACTAGGTAGCTATTTTTTTCACAAGGGTAACAGGAAAAAATGCACCATAAAATGTATTGTGCATTTTCTCCTGAGTACGCAGATACCTCATATGTGGTGGAAATCAAATGTTTGGACACACAGCAGTGCTCGGAAGGCAAGGAGCGCCATTTGAATTTTTGAGTGCAAAATTAGCTGCACCTGTTAGCGGACGCCATGTCGGGTTTGAAGACCCCCTGAGGTGCCTAAACAATGGAGCTCCCCCACAAGTGACCCCATTTTGGAAACTAGAGCCCTCAAATAATTGTTCTAGATGTTTGGTGAGCACTTTGAACACCTGGGGGCTTCACAGAAGTTTATAGCGTTGAGCCGTGAAAAGAAAAAAAATTTTTTTTACAACAAAACGGTTGCTTCAACTAGGTAGCTTTTTTTTTCACAAGGGTAACAGGAAAAAATGCACCATAAAATGTATTGTGCATTTTCTCCTGAATACGCAGATACCTCATATGTGGTGGAAATCAAATCTTTGGACACACGGCAGTGCTCGGAAGGCAAGGAGCGCCATTTGAATTTTTGAATGCAAAATTAGCTGCACTCATTAGCGGACGCCATGTGGGGTATGAAGACCCCCTGAGGTGCCTAAACAATGGAGCTCCCCCACAAGTCACCCCATTTTGGAAACTAGAGCCCTCAAATAATTTTTCTAGATGTTTGGTGAGCACTTTGAACACCTGGGGGCTTCACAGAAGTTTATAGCGTTGAGCCGTGAAAAGAAAAAAAAATTTTTTTACCACAAAACGGTTGCTTCAACTAGGTAGCTTTTTTTTTCACAAGGCTATCAGGAAAAAATGCACCATAAAATGTATTGTGCATTTTCTCCTGAGTACGCAGATACCTCATATGTGGTGGAAAGTAATTGTTTGGGCGCATGGCGGGGCTCAGAAGAGAAGGAGCGCCATTTGACAGCAAAATTGGTTGGAATCATTAGCGGACGCCATGTCACGTTTGGAGACCCCCTATGGTGCCTAAACAGTGGAGCTCCCCCACAAGTGACACCATTTTGGAAACTAGAGCCCTCAAATAATTTTTCTAGATGTTTGATGTGCACTTTGAACACCTGGGGGCTTCACAGAAGTTTATAGCGTTGAGCCGTGAAAAGAAAAATTTTTTTTTTTACCACAAAACAGTTGCTTCAACTAGGTAGCTTTTTTTTTCACAAGGGTAACAGGAAAAAATGCACCATAAAATGTATTGTGCAATTTCTCCTGAGTACGCAGATACCTCATATGTGGTGGAAAGTAATTGTTTGGGCGCATGGCGGGGCTCAGAAGAGAAGGAGCGCCATTTGACAGCAAAATTGGTTTGAATCATTAGCGGACGCCATGTCACGTTTGGAGACCCCCTATGGTGCCTAAACAGTGGAGCTCCCCCACAAGTGACACCATTTTGGAAACTAGAGCCCTCAAATAATTTTTCTAGATGTTTGATGTGCACTTTGAACACCTGGGGGCTTCACAGAAGTTTATAGCGTTGAGCCGTGAAAAGAAAAATTTTTTTTTTTACCACAAAACAGTTGCTTCAACTAGGTAGCTTTTTTTTTCACAAGGGTAACAGGAAAAAATGCACCATAAAATGTATTGTGCAATTTCTCCTGAGTACGCAGATACCTCATATGTGGTGGAAAGTAATTGTTTGGGCGCATGGCGGGGCTCAGAAGAGAAGGAGCGCCATTTGACAGCAAAATTGGTTTGAATCATTAGCGGACGCCATGTCACGTTTGGAGACCCCCTATGGTGCCTAAACAGTGGAGCTCCCCCACAAGTGACACCATTTTGGAAACTAGAGCCCTCAAATAATTTTTCTAGATGTTTGATGTGCACTTTGAACACCTGGGGGCTTCACAGAAGTTTATAGCGTTGAGCCGTGAAAAGAAAATTTTTTTTTTTTACCACAAAACGGTTGCTTCAACTAGGTAGCTTTTTTTTTCACAAGGGTAACAGGAAAAAATGCACCATAAAATGTATTGTGCATTTTCTCCTGAGTACGCAGATACCTCATATGTGGTGGAAATAAATTGTTTGAGCGCATGGCGGGGCTCAGAAGAGAAGGAGCGCCATTTGACTTTTCAAACGCACAGACGCAGTGCACTGATCGGCCGCTGCAGGACGCACGGTCGGATGCGATAAAAAAAAGCGTCGGGGATACGTAAAAAAAAAAAAGTCACGCCAAAAATTGACCATGGATGCAGATACGTTATGTGCATCCCTGATCAGCGCTTGGTGGGACGCACGGACGGATGCGATACAAAAAGCGTCGCAAATATGGAAAAAAGTCACGCCAAAAATTGACCATGGATGCCGATCCGTTATGTGCATCCCTGATCAGCGCTTGGCGGGACGCACGGATGGATGTGATACAAAAAGCGTCGGGGATACGGAAAAAAAAAAGTCACGCCAAAAATTGAGCAGGGATGCCGATCCGTTATCTGCATCCCTGATCAGCGCTTGGCGGGACGCACGGACGGATGCGATACAAAAAGCGTCGGGGATACGGAAAAAAAAAGTCACGCCAAAAATTGAGCAGGGATGCCGATCCGTTATCTGCATCCCTGATCAGCGCTTGGCGGGACGCACGGACAGATGAGGTGTAAAAATGGACAGGGGATACGGAAAAAAAAAAAAAGTTATACTCACAGTACCCAGAGGACTAGCAGGAGGATCACTGACCAGAAGAGCTGCAGAGGAATAGATGGCAGAGAGATGGACAGCTTTACAGGAGCAGCAGGCAGATCAGCAGAATGCCCAGGAAGGACCCAGCGATGGACGCAGATGTGATCAGGCCGGTGAAGACAGGTAAGAGGACGTCGGGGGAGAGCAGAGGGGGAGAGGGGGGGGGTGAGAGCAGAGAGGGGGGGGGAAGCAGAGGGGGAGGGGGTAGAGCAGAGGGGGAGACCGGAGAGGGAGCTGCAGAACAGAGATAATGGGGGAGGCAGTCAGATCGCGGGGGGAGCAGATCGGGATGTCGGGGGGGGGGGGTTGGGGGGAGCAGATCGCGGGGGGGGCACGGCAGGGGCTACCATGGCAGCGCGCAGGGGCACCACGGGAGCGCGCAGGGGCACCACGGGAGCGCGCACGGGCTGGCTGCAAAGTGAGCACAGTACTCACGTGCAGCAGCGGTGACAGCTAGGGCGGCGGCGGCGGCAGCAGCGGCGGTGGCGTGGTACCACAAGTACCAGCCACTGCACGCTGCAGACATGTTGAGGGAGGGCTCGCAGGCCAGCACAGGCCTGGGGAGGGCGGCCACCGGCAAATCACACCGCCCCACTGCACACTGATTGGAGTGATTGCGCGTCATAGCACGATCGCTCCAATCAGTGCTGCAGGGGCTGGGGGAGACATGTTTGAGGTCCACCTATGATATGCTGCAGCAGCTGCGGCATCTCATAGCTGGATCTCACAGGATCGCACTAATTCGGGCATTATTTTTGCCGAAATTAGTGCGATCGATGTGGTTGGCGGTTCAGATTTGAACAGCCAATCACATCGATCGTCGATAGGGGGTGGCGATGCCGCCCCCCCTGGGGTCAAGCAAAGGTCCCCTGCTGTAAGAAACAGCAGGGGACATCATTTGAAAGCCGTTGCTATGGCCACGGCAATCAAATGAAGTTTAGGCAGTAAAATTACGTCCCTGGTCGTTAAGTCACGTTAAAATAGGACGTAATTTTACTGCCCGCGGTCGTGAAGGGGTTAAAAAAAAAGTTGTGTGCAGACAGCAAAAATGAAAACTCATAGACTTTGCTGGGGAAGCAAAGTCATGCAGTTTTGAGGCCAAAAACGCACCCGAAAAATGTGCAAAAACGCTGCGAAAAACGCACTGTGTGAACTTACCCTAACAGATGCTACTAGACACTGGCATTGACTGTTATCATAGGATATTTTAGCAGCTGACTATCTGACACTTGATTGGCTTCCCAGGGGGACCGACAGACTTGTGACTATTTATATGGGACCTAAATTTGTTGGAGTAATCCACCACTTAATATGACCTCTGTTTCTTGTATCTAGAAGTATAGGGCCATTTAGGGTGAGATAAGGGAGAGCCACAGTTGAACGGGGGGGACAAAAATAATCTTAGGGTCACCTCTGCTGACAGGAAGGATGCTGTTGTTAGACATAAATAGGGAGAGGAAAGAGTACCATGATATACTGAGAGACATGTATACATACTGTATATATGCTAACAATATTTAGTAGTTTTGGTTGGATAACCTGAATTATTCCAATATGTTTAGAGATTTATCTTGGGTGTATATTTTTAAATTGACTATTAAAGGTTACATTTTAGATTTGGAGTATTACTTCTGATTCATACATGTTTTATGACTCCAAGATGACTTATAAATTTATATCATGTTTAATACCAGCAACCACCCCTTCCATGAAATGGTAGGTTGAGAGTGGTTGTCTTATCAGTATTCTGCACCTTTGTTACCTACGCCTTTATCATAGGGGGCCTGCTGCATCCTGCTAGTGCATTTGCTGTTTAACCCTTGTTGGCTAATAGCTGTTTCTGGTGAGTTTTCATGCGGCAAAAGAGGCTCACCGATGCCAGCTCCTATTTCAGCTGGATGTGCATCAAAGTATGCACGTTTAGCTGAAATTTATTGCTATACAGGGACCCACTGGCTCCCTGCACTGCATTACATGATGCCAGGAGTTGGCCAATCAGAGGATGACAGCTGACGTGACGTTATGGAAGTGCATACTACATGTCATGAGAGCAGAAAAGGTAAAAAGAATCTTACTTTTTTAAATGTGTTGGAAAAGACTACAGGACATTAATACTAGAAGTGGCCCAGGATGAGAATATGATTACAGGAAGAGGCCAGGTTGGAGGACATTATTAGAAGAAGGGACCGGTATGGTAGAATTTATTATAGGAGGCGGCCCAGGACAGAGAACATTATTACAGGAAGAAGCCAGGATGGGGCACATTATTACAAAAGAAAGGGTTCACAATGGAGGACATTATTACTGGAATAGTCCAAGGATAAGGGACACCATTATAGAAAGGTATCCAAGATTGGGGCCATTAAAACGGCATGAGGCAAAGGATGGGGGACATTAATATACAAAGGTGCTTAGGATGGGAGACATTTTTAAAAGAAAGGGTTAGGATGAGGGGACATTATTAGAAGGAATTGCTCATGATGGGGAACATGATTAAAGGAAGGGGCCCAGGATTGAGGACATTATTATAGGAAGGGGAGTAATATGGTGGATCTGATTACAAGAAGGCACCAGGATGGAGAGCATTTTTACAGGAAAGGTCCAAGGATGGGAAACATAATTACAGGAATGGGCAAAGATGGAGAACATTATTACGAGATTGAACATGTTGTGGGACAGTATCACAGGAAGGGGCCACGATGGGGACATGATTTTACAGGAACTGGCCAGGACAGGGGATAATACTTTCTTGGGTGCGAGCATATTTGTCTTTATACAATTTAAAACGCTGAATGAGCCAAAACATCTGACTAATATGCAGGAGGCGTCCCAGGTCCAAATTTTGCACTAGAGAGCATTGAACTCTTGTTATACCAATGCCCTCTAAGTTTAGTAGATGGTTGCATCTCTGATAGTGATGGGCGAACCTGAACTGTAAAATTCGAGGTCCGTACTGGATACCTAGTGTCCATTTTATGGAAGTTCATTTTACTGATCAGGACAGGCCACCCGAATAATAGAAATTTTGTTAAAAAAAAAGAAAAAGAAAGAAAAAAGAAATAAAGAAGGACCGTTATACTTCCCTGCAGCTGTAACAATACTTCTGGGTCTGCTCATTAACTCTCATACGTATTTACTGCTTCCGTCGTCCATCTTCAGTCCTTGCGTCTGGCATTGGTTGCAATCAAAGCGCGTCCCCACCCTGTGTGGCAGTGTCTATTAGTTGGAATCACACATGGTGTCTGCTTCCCTATAGTGATGTAAAAATAAATTAAAAAAACTGGCATAGGGTCCCCCCATATTATATTACCCAGCTTGGATAAAGCATACAGCTACAGGCTGCAGCCCCCAGCCATTTGCTTATCACAGCTGTGTAAACTAAAGGTACCGTCACACTAAGCAACATCGCTAGCAACATCGCTGCTGAGGCACAACTTGCTAGCAATGTTGCTGTGTGTGACATCCAGCAACAACCTGGCCCCTGCTGTGAGGTCGCTGGTTGTTGCTGAATGTCCTGGACCATTTTTTAGTTGTTGCTCTCCCGCTGTGAAGCACACATTGCTGTGTGTGACAGCAATAGAGCAACAACTGAATGTGCAGGAAGCAGGGAGCCGGCTTCTGCGGACGCTGGTAACCAATGTTAATATCAGGTAACCAAGAAGCCCTTTCCTTGGTTACCCGATATTTACCTTCGTTACCAGCGTCTGCCACTCTCACGCTGTCAGTGCCGGCTCCCTGCTCCCTGCACACATAGCCAGACTACACATCGGGTAACTAATCCGATGTGTACTCTAGCTAGGAGTGCAGGGAGCCAGCGCTAAGCGGTGTGCGCTGGTAACCAAGGTAAATATCGGGTTGGTTACCCGATATTTACCTTAGTTACCAAGCGCAGCATCGCTTCCACGCGTCGCTGCTGGCTGGGGGCTGGTCACTGGTTGCTGGTGAGATCTGCCTGTGTGACAGCTCACCAGCAACCCGTGTAGTGACGCTCCAGTGATCCCTGCCAGGTCAGGTTGCTGGTGGGATCACTGGAGCGTCACTCAGTGTGACGGTATCTTAAGAAGGACCCTATGTGGTTTTTTTAAAAACTATTTAACTAAATAATTAAACGAGATAGTTCCCCTGCCAAATTTTGATACCCAGCCAAGATAAAGCCAACAGCTGGGGTTAGTATTCTCAGGCTGCAAAGGCCCATGGCTATTGGGCTCCCCAGGCTAGAAATATCAGTTTGAAGACACCAAAAATTGTCTCATCCATTAGATGTGACAATTCCGGCACTTTAGCCGGCTCATCCCAATTGCCCTGGTGCAGTGGCAATCTAGGTAATGTAAGGAGTTAATGTCAGCTCACAACTGCCACTAAATACGAAATTAGTAATGGGAAGCGGTCTATGAGACCCCCATTACTAATCCTGTAAGTTAAAAGAAATGAACACAAAAACTGAAAAAATACTTTATTTGAAATTAAATACAAAAACCCCCCCTCTTTCTTTAATTTATTAACCCACCAAACATCCAGGTTCAACATAATCCCCATGAGGTTCCAGAATGATCTCGGCTCTGCTATATACTGAAGTCCCAGCACACGGGCACATTACAGAACATGACTGCTCACTGTGGCTTCAGGCAGAAACTGATTGAACCGCAGCTGTGAGCAGTGACGTCACTGGGTTTTACCTGTGGTTACAGCTGGAGGTTTCCACAGGACCACTCCTGTGACCGCAAGTAAACTCAGCTCAGGTTTACTGTTTGAACTCAGTGACCTCAGCTCAGGTGAACTCATTGAGTTTAATGAGACCTATATCTTCTGGCAGGAAACTGCCATTTTTTTGCCAGGAGATGCAAATTTGGCGTTGGAATTTATGCACCAAATACTTGCATAAAATCTGCATCTTCTGGCAAAAAAAAATGCATCTAAACACGATGCAGTGTTGATGCAATATTGATGCGTTTGCCAGAAGATGCAGATTTGGTGCAGAAATTTGGTGTATAAATTACAGCACTAAATCTGCATCTACTGACAGAAAATTGTACAAAAACCGCAGTTTTGATTTGGTTTTCTGCCAGGAAATGCAAATTTGGTGCAGAAATTTGGCGTGTACATTTCAGCTGCAAATGTGCATCTCCTGACTGAAAACTGCATCTAAAGTGCGTTTTTTTGCCAGGAGATGCAGATTTGGTGCTGAAATGTATACACTAAATTCCTGCACTAAATTTCCGCTACCATTTTATTGAACACACTACGGTTAAGACTATGAGCGTCAGGGGCATGTGTGCAGAAAAATGTAAATCTGTGCATGCGCCGATGTTTCTCATGGTCTTCACCGAAGTGTGTTCAATAAAATGCACTGGAGATCACGGTACGCGCATGCGTGGGCTCCGGTGCCATTTTAATGAAGACGTGAGTACTGTGGCATTGCGCACACGCTGCTAACAACAGAAATGTGGTGCAATATTCAAATGAAGAAAAGGTGCAGGCAATAAGGACGCCGAAGGAAGAATAAATGCCAAAACCCACCCCAGAAAGGCCCGTCCATGTTGCACCAGTCAAAGTGCACTGCTTTTCTGCAACTTTAATTAAAGATATTTAATCAACCAATCATTCGATCTTTCTACAACAGGTATGCATGTGTTTATCATCTAAGGCGGGCTTTGCACGTTGCGACATCGCAAGCCGATGCTGCGATGTCGCACGCGATAGTCCCCGCCCCTGTCGCAGGTGCGATATCTTGTGATAGCTGGCGTAGTGAAAATTATCGCTACGCCAGCTTCACATGCCCTCACCTGCCCTGCGACCGTCGCTCTGGCCGGCAACCCGCCTCCTTCCTAAGGGGGCGGGTCGTGCGGCGTCATAGCGACGTCACAAAGCAGGCGGCCAATAGCGGCGGAGGGGCGGAGATGAGCAGGATGTAAACATCCCGCCCACCTCCTTCCTTCCGTATAGCCGCCGGCGGCAGGTAAGGTGATGTTCTTCGCTCCTGCGGCTTTACACACAGCAATGTGTGCTGCCGCAGGAACAAGGAACAGCATCGTACCTGTCGCGGCAGCGTAATTATGAAAAAGTCAGAGCCTGCACCGATGATACGATAACGACGCTTTTGCGCTCGTTCATCGTATCATCTAGGATTTACACACAACGATGTCGAAAGTGACGCCGTATGTGCGTCACTTTCGATTTGACCCCACCGACATCGCACGTGTTATGTTGCAACGTGCAAAGCCGCCCTAAGTGTCAGTATTGCACTGCCTTTACCGCATAAAGGAAAATCCTGGTGGTTGGTTCTCTTTAAGCAACTGAAACTTCACTTTTTATTGAAATTTGACAATTACTTGGAATAGTGGCAACACATTTATATACTATTATGATTAAATAAAATTTCAGGCATAAAAATGGCCTGATTTTGAATAGGCAAAGTCTTACAGCAGAGTGAAATCTACACACAAGTGTCTGGGTTCCTCAAATTATTCCAGAAGAACAGAAAGTATACCACTGCCATCGTCTTCTTCCTTAAATAGTGTAACACTGGCACATGATGTGTGTGCTGTTGCACCTGAGATCCAACACAATTTACAGCCTATGCTCAAGAATGGTGCAGTTAAATAAAAAAATCAAAGTTTTATATTATTATACAGGAATCTTTGGCCTTTTGCCTGTAAATCAATGTTAGAATGTAATAGTGCTATCAAGCATAAAACACTTGATTGGCTGAAGAGGAACAAATTTAAAGTTGGGATTGGCTTAGAGAGAACCTGTCACCAGATGTATCACCTATAAGCTGTGGCCACCATCATGAGCTCTTATATATAACATTCTAGAATGCTGTATGTAAGTGCCCGGCCGAACTCTATAAACATAAAAAAGACCTTTTATTATACTCACCTATGGGATGGTCTGGTCCGATGGGCATTGTTGGTCTCAGCGCCTCCTCTCTTCTTGCGATTGCCACCCTCCCTCTTGCTTTGTGCCGACGATGTGTCCTACATCATCCATACAAAAAGATCTAAAACCCACAAAGATTCAAATAAAAGGGAATAGTGACAAATTCATAATATAAAACATAAATTTTATCTTTTAACCATTAAAAACATCATGTACATAATAAATATAAGGAATAAATACTGGAGTGGATCAAGTTCCCAAATGTTAGCTACGGATTATCAGGTTATAAGGTGCCTAGTGCAATGACCATATTCTAATAATAAATAGTTATATATAACAAGCGCTTTTAGAAGAAAAAATGGCACTCACCAGTTCTTGCTGTGCAGAGGGTTCATTTATGCAAAATGTGGGACCAGCTGAAGCACTGAGAGTAAGTGCGAAACAGCCGTCGTCTGACGTGTCAGGCAGTCCTCTCCCTCCCCGCCGGCCCCACGTATGTAACCACCACACTTTGAATAAATGAACCCTCTGCACAGCAAGAACTGGTGAGTAACATTTTTTCTTCTAAAAGCGCTTGTGAATAATTGTTTTCTAAAATGAGCACACCAGAGCAGCACCGATATTAGCCTGTTTGCTACGGACACTGATTTTCCAGGAGAGCAAGTGTGTGAAGCAGTGCTCCAGATTCTACTCTAACTTGCTGAAGTTATATATAACAAAGTGCTTAGTAGAGATGAGCAATGTTCGAGGTTCGCCAATTTCATGTTCGAGTGATTTTGGGGGTGCTCGAGATCGAACTCGAGCTTTTTGCTAAAAGCTCGATAGCTCGAGTTACGTTTGAGAACGGTTCGATCAGCAAAAAGCCTAGCTATTTACTAGCTGGCTTTTCACTGTAATAGTGTGAGTCACTGTGTTTCACGCTATTACTAAATTTCAGCATATAGTGTGCGGGGGGGGGACGCAGTTTAGATCTGTGCTGCAGCTGAGTGCTAAGATAGTGCCGATCGCCATTTTTTTTTTCTTTTTCTAAGCACGCGTGCAGTGGGGCGGGCCAGGATGTCAGCCAATCACAGACACACACACAGCTAAGTGTACTTTTTGCCAGACAAGCAAGGGCATGTGAATGTCACATGTCCTTGCCTTATAAATACAGCCATTTTCCCTCACGCCGCAATTATCTGCTTTCTGCGTGTGGGTGACAGTCACTGCTCACGCTGCTGCTGCCGCTGCTCCTGCTGTGTACGCTATACACACAGCGCTCTACAGATTAGGGACTGCAGTTTTTTTCAGCTCTTTTCAGGGCTGATTTGCAGGTGCTCAGAGACATAGCTGACAGGCAGGTCCGTGGAAACGCTATATACAGCTTCAGATAACAGCGTCTGTGTACCTAAGCTCAGGGAATTCCTTGCTGCATTTCATCATTAGGAGGGATAGAAAGTGAGGCTTCCTTTCTTGTCCTGGTACCCACAGAAGCTGGGCACTGTACCCACCTGCCACTTTTGCCATGCATTTTTATTTGCCCAAAGAGCTGACCCTTTTTCTGCCATCCTAAAAGTGTCTGGAATAGTAACTTAGTTTTACTTTCCTGTCCTGGTACCCACAGAACCCGGGCACTGTACCCACCTGCCCACTTTTGCCACGCTATTTTATTTGCCCAAAGAGCTGACACTTTTGCTGCCATCCTAAAAGTGTCTGGAATAGAAACTTTGTTTTACTTTCCTGTCCTGGTACCCACAGAACCCCTGCACTGTACCCACCTGCCCACTTTTGCCACGCAATTTTATTTTCCCAAAGAGCTGACACTTTTTCTGCCATCCTAAAAGTGTCTGAAATACTAAGTTACTGTTCCTTTCCTGTCCACTGACCCACAGAACCTGGGCACTGTACCCGCCTGCCCACTTTTGCCACGCAATTTATTTGCCCAAAGAGCTGACACTTTTTCTGCCATCCTAAAAGTGTCTGGAATAGTTACTTAGTTTTCCTTTCCTGTCCTGGTACCCACAGAACCCGGGCACTGTACCCACCTGCCTTTTTTGGAACGATATTTTATTTGCCCAAAGATCTGACACTTTTTCTGCCATCCTAAAAGTGTCTGGAATACTAATTTAGTGTTCCTTTCCTGTCCTGGTACCCACAGAACCCGGGCACTGTACCCACCTGCCCACTTTTGCCATGCTATTTTGATCGCAAACAGTGCTTAAACTTAGTGGCATCCACAAAGTGTCTGCTATAGTAACTTAGTGTCCCACTGGTGCCAAGCAAGTTCCACCACCTCTGCCTTCTACCCTCCTGCCCATTTTGCTACGCTATTTTTATAGCAAACAGTGCTGAAACTTAGTGGCATCCACAAAGTGTCTGTTATAGTAACTTAGTTTTCCACTGGTGCCAAGCAAGTTCCACCACCTCTGCCTTCTACCCTCCTGCCCATTTTGCTATGCTATTTTTATAGAAAACAGTGTTCAAACTTAGTGGCATCAACAAAGTGTCTGCTATAGTAACTTAGTTTCCCACTGGTGCCAAGCAAGTTCCACCACCTCTGCCTTCTACCCTCCTGCCCATTTTGCTACGCTATTTTTATAGCAAACAGTGCTGAAACTTAGTGGCGTCCACAAAGTGTCTGCTATAGTAACTTAGTGTCCCACTGGTGCCAAGCAAGTTCCACCACCTCTGCCTTCTACTCTCCTGCCCATTTTGCTACGCTATTTTTATAGAAAAGAGTGCTGAAACTTAGTGGCATCCACAAAGTGTCTGCTATAGTAACTTAGTTTCCCACTGGTGCCAAGCAAGTTCCACCACCTCTGCCTTCTACCCTCCTGCCCATTTTGCTACGCTATTTTTATAGCAAACAGTGCTGAAACTTCGTGGCATCCACAAAGTGTCTGCTATAGTAACTTAGTTTCCCACTGGTGCCAAGCAAGTTCCACCACCTCTGCCTTCTACCCTCCTGCCCATTTTGCTACGCTATTTTTATAGCAAACAGTGCTGAAACTTCGTGGCATCCACAAAGTGTCTGCTATAGTAACTTAGTTTCCCACTGGTGCCAAGCAAGTTCCACCACCTCTGCCTTCTACCCTCCTGCCCATTTTGCTACGCTATTTTTATAGCAAACAGTGCTGAAACTTCGTGGCATCCACAAAGTGTCTGCTATAGTAACTTAGTTTCCCACTGGTGCCAAGCAAGTTCCACCACCTCTGCCTTCTACCCTCCTGCCCATTTTGCTACGCTATTTTTATAGCAAACAGTGCTGAAACTTAGTGGCATCCACAAAGTGTCTGCTATAGTAACTTAGTGTCTCACTGGTGCCAAGCAAGTTCCACCACCTCTGCCTTCTACCCTCCTGCCCATTTTGCTATGCTATTTTTATAGAAAACAGTACTGAAACTTAGTGGCATCCACAAAGTGTCTGCTATAGTAAATTAGTGTCCCACTGGTGCCAAGGAAGTTCCACCACCTCTGCCTTCTACCCTCCTGCCCATTTTGCTACGCTATTTTTATAGCAAACAGTGCTGCCAGTTTTAGGGCCATTGTCAGGGATAGTCAGTGTTGGTTCTTCAGCTGTCAATAAAGCTAGACCACCTCTGCAATCTACACCACCTCTCAATTTTTGCTACCACATTTTAAGTGTCCAATCTTGTCGCTAACAAAATGAGTGGCAAAAGGACAGATACTGGTGGAAAGGGGAACAGGCGTGTTGAAAAAGGAAAAAAGTTTGTGTCCATGGGGAAGGTGGAAAAGGTACATTAACATCTGCTGAAGATAGGCCATCTTCCAGCAAAAGTAAGATGTCTACTACTTTCCGTGGACAATCTGATGTGCTCCCTTTTTGCGGAACAAAACAACTGGAACAAAGGTAGACGATGCACAAAAAAAACACATGCTTGAATGGATCTCAAGTGCTCCAACAAGTGGCCTCTCCTCCACCTCAACTTCAAAATCCAAAAAACAACATTCCTTTGAGTTGTCATCCCAATCGCACTTGCTTTCTCCCAGCTCTCAAGTCTCCACCCGCACTGCACAGTAAGGTGTAACAGAGATGGCTGAGTCTGCAGAGCTGTTCAGTCATACTATAGCCTGGGAATCAGAGGTCTGCTCCCAAGCTACAGTGAGTACAGACCAGGAAATGGTCTGCAGTGATGCCCAGAAGTTTTGTGAGCCATATTCAGGCTCTGATGACCACATTTCTGAGCATAATGTAGACTATCATTCCCAAACTCTAAGGGCGGCTTTGCACACTACGACATCGCAGGTGCGATGTCGGTGGGGTCAAATCGAAAGTGACGCACATGCGGCGTCACTTGCGATGTCGTAGTGTGTAAATGCTAGATTACACGATGAACGAGCGCAAAAGCGTCGTTATCGTATCATCGGTGCAGGCTCTGACATTTCCATAATGCTGATGCCGCGACAGGTACAATGTAGTTCCTCGTTCCTGCGGCAGCACACATCGCTGTGTGTGAAGCCGCAGGAGCGAGGAACATCTCCTACCTGCTTCTAGCAGCTATGCGAAAGGAAGGAGGTGGGCGGGATGTTTACATCCTGCTCATCTCCGCCCCTCCGCTGCCATTGGCTGCCTGCCGTGTGACGTCGCTGTGACGCCGCACAACCCGCCCCCTTAGGAAGGAGGTGGGTCGCCGGCCAGAGCGACGGTCGCAGGGCAGGTGAGTGCATGTGAAGCTGGCGTAGCGATAATTATCGTTACGCCAGCTATCACTAGATATCGTAATTGCGACGGGGGCGGGGACTATCGCGTGCGACATCGCAGCATTGGCTTGCGATGTCGCAACGTGCAAAGCCCGCCTAACACCTGTTGGTGGAGACAATGAGGAACATACTGACGACGATGAGACGCAGATACCAGATTGGGATGACAACTTAACTATTCAGTCAGGGCAGGAAGAGGTTAGGTCTGAGGGCAAGGGGAGTGCAAACACAACGATTGAAGTTCTAGATCCCACATACTGTCAACCCTCAGTCGGGCACTCGAGGAGGTCACCAGAAGCGGTGTAGGAGGATGCAACTGACGATGAAGTAACCTTGCGCCTTCCTGGACAGAGTCGGAGTACTGGAAGCACGTCTACAAGTGCATCCTCAACCACCACTCTGCCTCTGAGCACAAGTCGGGGTGGCGCTGCAGGTCGCATGTTTGACCTGGTCCTTTTTTGACCTTGCAAAGGATCTCCCAAATCATGTGATCTGTAAAATTTGTCAGCAATCTATAAGTAGAGGCCAAAACCTCACCAGTTTGACAACTTCTTCCATGAATCGTCACATGAATAACAAGCATAAGTCCCAGTGGGAAGCTCACCGTGCTGCAATGCGGCCTAGCGGAGCGGGCCATCCACCGCCTGCCCCTTCCAGTGCATGCGCGCGCTCTTCATCTTCTATGACTGTGGGGACAGCTGTCAGACCTGTTCTTCCACGCAGACCTTCCACCACTTTAACCACAACAGGCAGTTTGCTTGGTAGGTCGTCAGTTGGTTTGGAAGGGGAAACAAGTGCTGGTGTACAGCTCTCTCAGACATCGAGAGCACCAAGTTGGATGAAGGCAAAATCATGTCTCCGCCTGAACTTTCCTCACAGACCAGCAGTTTTGCAGGGACACCTTACTCACCACCGTCTCCACACAGCAGCCAGATCTCTGTCCCTCTGACGTGGACAAACAAAAGGCCATTTCCTCCGAGCCATGACAAAGCTAAGAGGTTGACTTTATCCCTCTGTAAGCTCTTGGCTACGGAAATGCTGCCTTTCCGCCTGGTGGACACAGAGGATTTTCGAGACCTTATATCCATCGCAGTGCCCCAGTACCAGATGCCCAGTCGCCACTACTTCTACAAGAAAGGTGTGCCTGCACTACACCAGCATGTCGCACACAACATCACCGCTTCCATGAGAAACTCTGTGTGTGACCGGGTGCATTTCACCACCGATACTTGGACAAGTAAGCATGGACAGGGGCGTTACATGTCCCTGACTGAGCACTGGGTAACTATGTCTTGCCGTCCCCACTACATGTGCGTCAATCCTCTGTATGTCGAAGTTCCTCCACTGCTTCTGCCTCCTCAACCTCGTCTGGGTCCTCCACCTCCGCCCCAAGCCTGCCTGGTCAGGCCACCCGCGTTTTCAACTGCGCACAAGGAATCCTGCACACCTCCTTACTATGCTGGCAGCAGAGCTCAATGGCATCAGGTGGTCTTTAGCTTGAAATGTCTTGGAAATAAGAGTCACACAGCGGATGAGTTGTGGTCAGCTCTGCGGTCCGAGTTTCGTAAATGGTTGTCTCCACTCAACCTGCAGCCAGGGAAGGCCGTGTGCGACAATGCTGCAAACCCATTATCCCGGCCTAGATGGGCTTCTGCACAGGGCACAGTCACTCTCTGCTCACTTCCGCCGTTCAACCACCGCAGCTGACCGACTTGCATGGCTCCAGTAGTCTTTCGGCTTGCCGGTTCATCGCCTGAAATGCGATGTGGCGACACGCTGGAATTCCACTCTACACATGTTACAGCGACTGTGGCAGCACCACCAAGCCCTGGTGCAATACGTTATGATGTATAGCCTGGGCCAACGAGATGCAGAGGTGGGGCAGATCGCGCTGATGGAGTGGTCTCAGATCAAGGACCTATGCACCCTTCTGCACAGTTTCGACATGGCGACGAATATGTTTAGCGCTGACAATGCCATTATCAGCATAAACAATTCCAGTCATTGACATGCTGGAGCACACGCCAAACACTCTTCGGAGTCAGGGGGTGGGACAAGAGGAAGGGGAGGAAGTACAGGAGGATTCATATGCGCAAGGGATACCAACATCTACAAGGTCCAGACGTTCATCATCACCAAGGCGGCAGGCATGGGACGGTGGGGGAGAGTCATTAACAAGGGCGCATGGTAGCAGCCAAAATGTTGAGGAAGGTGCAGGAGACCAGGAAGAAAGGGAGGATGAACACTCGATGGGCATGGAAGACTCAGCAGATGAGGGAGACCTTGGTCAAATTTTGGTTGAATGAGGTTGGGGGGGATGTCAGAGGAAGAAAGCACGGTTAGCACCTCTATGCCACAAACACAGCGAGGACTTGGTCCGCTTGGATGCTCAAGACACATGAGCGCCTTCTTGCTGCACTATCTACAACATGACCCTCGAATTGTCAAAATTAGAAGTGATGATGACTACTGGGTTGCCACACTATTAGATCCCCGGTACAAGTCCAAATTTTGTGAAATAATTCCACCCATAGAAAGGGACGCACGTATGCAGGAGTATCAGCAGAAGCTGTTACTCGATCTTAGCTCGCCTTTTCCAGCAAACACCAGTGGTGCATGGAGTGAATCTCCCAGTTGTAACTTGACAAACATGGGACTGTCTCGTCATCAACAGTCTAACCGTACCGGCAGCACCGTTTCTGGTGCTGGTAAGAGCAATTTTATTGAATCGTTTCATAATTTTTTTAGACCATCCTTTGCAAGGCCACCAAAGACAACAAGTCTGACACATAGTCAACGGCTGGAGAGGATGATACAGGAGTATCTCCAAATGAACATCGATGCCATGACTTTGCAACTGGAGCCTTGCTCATTTTGGGCTTCAAATCTTGAAAAATTGCCTCAGCTCGCCACTTACGCCTTGGAGATCTTGTCGTGTCCCGCAGCCAGCGTTGTCTCTGAACGTGTCTTCAGTGCTGCTGGGTGTGTGTTGACAGATAAGCGCACGCGTCTGTCCAGTGACAATGTGGAAAGACTAACGTTCATCAAGATGAACAAGTCATGGATCCGCAAGGACTTTACTACCCCTGTGTCATCCTGGGGAGAGTAAAGGCTTGTGGATTTGGAATGTGCTTGATGCTAATGTACCTGTCAAGTTTGCAATTGGGACACAAGTGCTGCCACTTAAGTGGTGTCTGTGTGGCCCAACTTTTGGAAAAAAGGGAGACTCCGCTTGGAGTCCCCTTGCTGTGTTTTTAAAAATGAGCCAAGATGAACAAATCATGGATCAGCAAATACTTTGCTACCTACCCCGGTGTCATCCCGGGGACAGTTAAGGCTGGCGTATTTTTGAATGTGCTTGATGCAAATCAACCTGTCCAGTTTGCAACTGGGGCACAAGTGCTGCCACTGAAGTGGTGTCTGTGGGGCCCAATTTTTGGAAAAAAGGGAGACTCTGCTTAGAGTCTTCTTGCGGTGTTTTTAAAAATGATCCAAGATGAACAGATCTGGGATCAGCAAAGACTTTGCTACCTACCCCGGTGTCATCCCGAGGACAGTTAAGGCTGGCGTATTTTTGAATGTGCTTGATGCAAATGTACCTGTGAAGTGTACATCTGGGGCACAAGTGCTTCCACTGAAGTGCTGTCTGTGGGGCCCAATTTTTGGAAAAAAGGGAGACTCTGCTTGGCGTCCCCTTGCGTTGTTTTTAAAAATGAGCCAAGATAAATCATGGATCAGCAAAGACTTTGCTACCTACCCCGGTGTCATCCTGGGGACAGTTAAGGCTGGCGTATTTTTGAATGTGCTTGATGCAAATCAACCTGTCCACTTTGCAACTGGGGCACAAGTGCTGCCACTGAAGTGGTGTCTGTGGGGCCCAATTTTTGGGAAAAAAGGGAGACTCTGCTTGGAGTCTCCTTGCTGTTTTTTATATGATTTTAGAAGGGCATGCCATTACCTATATCTGTGTCTCCTCTTCTTTTTCCTCGTCCAGCTGTTTTGTTTTGGCATGAGTATATGTCCTTGTCACTTTCTTATGTGTTTGTGTTGTCTTGGGAGTTGTTTGTCACCTTTTGGACACCTTTGAAGGTGTTTTCTAGGTGTTTGTGATTGCCTCCCATTGTTTTCAATGGGATTCGAGAGGTTCGTCGAATGGGTCGCCAAACCGAACTCGAACGCGGCCTCCGTTTTACGAACTGAACCGAACTCGAGCCTCTAGAGGTTCGCTCATCTCTAGTGCTTAGTGCAGTGCCTATATTCTGATAATGGATAGTTATATATAACCAGATGTTTATGTAAGAGAGAAGGTATTCCCCTGGCTTAAAACTTGCCAAATAGATATAAATAGATCTAATGTATAGTATGGGGGCACTATACTTTTACATTGGTCAAAGATCCTGTATACCGCTAAACCCTGATGCGCGTTTCAAGCCATGTCTTTATTATGTATGTACATGATGTTTTTAATAGTTAAAAGATAAATAAAATTGATGTTTTATATTATGAATTTGTCCCTATTTCCTTTTATGGATGGCATGGTGGCTCAGTGGTTAGCACTGCAGTCTTGCAGCGCTGGGGTCCTGGGTTCAAATCCCACCAAAGACAACATCTGCAAGGAGTTTGTATATTCTCCCCGTGTTTGCATGGGTTTCCTCCCACACTCGAAAGACATACAGATAGGGACTCTAGATTGTGAGCCCCAATGGGGACAGTATTGCCAATGTATGTAAAGCACTGTGGAGTTAATAGCGCTATATAAATGAATAAAATTATTATTTGAATCTTTGTGAATTCTTATTAGGGCTTTTTGATCTTTATGAATGTATTATAGTGGCATTATACGGAATATTTTTGGTTATTTATCATGCATACAAAGTCTGCCATGGTGCTCCTGTGCATGTGCACTTTTCTCTGCCCTGCTGCGGGAATAGCCATGTATTGTAAAGCACATGCACAGGGAATGGTCAAAGAATGCCCGTGCATGTGTACTAAAATACTTGGATCTGCCCTGAGCAGGGCAGAGAGAAGTGCGTGTGTGCAGGAGCGAAATGACGAACTCTGTGTGGATGCGACATCCACACGAAGCAAGTCGGATGGCAACTGCAAAAAGAGTGGAGGCGCCAGACCGAGACTAGAAGCGGACAGATGAGTATAATAAAAGCTGGGTTTCACGCTATATAGATCGCATACCTCCCAACTTTTAAAGAAAAGAAAGAGGGACAAACTATGCGGCGCGTGCAGCGCGCCGCGTCAAATTTTTACCACGCCCCTAGCCACACCCATTTGGCAGTCAGGGTCATTCAGCAGATGCCCCGGACTGTTCGTTAAGGCTGGACTCACACGAGCGTATTAAAAAACGGTCCCATTCTCGTTTGCGAGAGTCGGACGAATTTTTCTCACTTGTCATCAGTGTGCACTCAGTGTGCTGTCAGTATGCTGTCAGTATGCAATCCGTTTTTTTTGCACAGCAGCTGTTACTCATTTACAGTCATGTACAGGAGAATTTACAGTGTTCTGTGCTACATGATAGGATTGTATTTAGAAAAACGGATGTCACTAGGATGGTCCGTGTGCCGTCCGTGTGACATCCGATTTTTCCTCGCATCCATTGACTTGTATTGGCGAGTCTCGGACGTATTCTGGATCAAATCGCAGCATGCTGCCGCTTTTCTCGCATCCAGAATCTGGATGCAAGAAAAGCTGACCAACAGCTCTCCCTTGTTGATTAGTATTGGTCCGAGTGCAATGCGAGAATTTCTCGCACTGCTCTCGTCCGTTTTTGTCACTCGTGTGAGCGTACCCTAATAGTCATAGCAGCCAGATTTTTCTTATATTTCTATGTGTCACTATATGACATGTTGCTTATTTGTGCCTATAAGGCCGTGTTCACACGCTGCATAAATCCGGTGTTTTTTGTGTCTGCAGCAAACTACACAATAACAATCTTCTCTGGTTTTTCCATTTTTGCTGCATTTTTTTCTGCCTTTTCTCCATTGATTAATGTGTTTTTGGTTCAGATGTGAATCTGTGTTTTTTAGTGTTTTAATTGTACAGAGAAGCTTTTTCCTGGGTTTTTTTCAGCTCCACATAGAAAACCTCCAGAGAAAAAAAAAAACAAAACCGCAGAGTTCAGCGATGTCTTCTCATGGAATCCACTTTACTTGGACAATTAAACACAGCAGAATAAATATGCAAAAAAACAGCAGAAAAAAATGCAGCATTTACACTACATGTGAACACGGACTAATTGACCAAGCAAATGGATGAGACGTCCTGAAATCTCCGCCCCTGGTGCCTCTAAAGACGCCGCTGAACTGTGCGGATTTGGTGTTTTTTTTCTTTATAAGCTTCAGGATTCACATCTGCCCAATACGTATCAAATAAAGGGAACAATGCATAAAAAACACCGCAAACACACAATAATCAGAGGACATTGTTATTGCACTCGTGGTGCGGACAGCGGCAGAAAAAATGCAGCATTTACGCTTCATGTGAACACGGCCTCAGCAATACATTTTTATTACATTTTTTATGGGTTTAATAAAGACAAATAATAAATTGCGCCATTTTTTCCGCCATTTACAGATCCCCATAAATAATCTGATCGCTGTGTTGTTCGGGTCGTTACGATTACAGGGACACCAAATATGTCTGTGGCGCCCTGGACAAGCCAGGACGTCACAGGTACTGCAACAACACACCCCACAGACCAAGGTGGGACAGACCAAGGGTGGTAAACCTCCGGGAACCCCGTTGGCATAGAGGGAAAAGCATGAAGAATCCTTCCGCCAGCTGAAGACGGCTTTCACCGGGGAAGAAATCCTAGCGTACCCCAACTACAGCCTCCCATTCATCCTCTACACCGATGCCAGCAATGTGGGCTTGGGGGCAGTGTTATCCCAGGTCCAAGACGGAAGGTAGAAGGTGATCGCTTATGCTAGCCGAAAACTCCGACCTACGGAAAGGAACCCTGAGAACTACAGCTCTTTCAAGCTCGAGCTCTTCAGAGAGCAATAGAGAAGGGTGTTCAATTGCCGCGCCAACAGATCACTCATTCAGATGATGAAGACCAATGTCACTTTATTTTCATACAGGTCTACGCATTTCTGGAGCACCTGCTCCCTTCCTCAGGACCATCAGGTTAAAAATAACATCAAATCATCAAAGGGATTTGATGTTATTTTTAACCTGATGGTCCTGAGGAAGGGAGCAGGTGCTCCAGAAACGCGTAGACCTGTATGAAAATAAAGTGACATTGGTCTTCATCATCTGAATGAGTGATCTGTCGGCGCGGCAATTGAACACCCTTCTCTATTGCTCTCTGATGTCTGCCACTGGGTGGCTGCAGCCGTGGATCTTGTTTTACATGCACTTATAGTAGTTGTGACTGTCACAACTACATCAGGTGAGTGAGTTTACTCCCCCTTCCCCACCCCACATATATCGGGGTAAGACCCTATTTGCGCTTTTTTGTCCACAGCCTCCTTCTATAAGCTCGAGCTCTTAGCACTGGTGTGGGCTATCACCGAGCGGTTCCGCCATTACCTAGCAGCAGCCAAGTTCACCGCTTACACAGACAATAACCCATTAACCCATCTGAATACAGCTAAGCTGGGTGCCTTGGAGCAGCGGTGGGTGGCCAGGCTAGCCAATTACGACTTCACCATCAAATACCGGGCCGGCCGTACAAATGCTAATGCCGATGCACTCTCCCGGATGCCCCACTGGTCGGAAGAGGGGCCGGATGTTGATGACCTAGAAGAGATCGAGTTGCCTGCGTTTCACTGGCTGCTAGTTGAGAAGTTGCGTGTCCATCAGCAACAGGTGAACCTAGACCCACTGCCCAGTCAGGGGTGGCAAGAAGCTCAGGACCAGGTGAAGCGATGGCCGAGAGGACCACCGCAGTGCAGAGTAGGTTACAGTACACAAGACGAGGTGCGAACAACAAGGGTGTATTTATTAACAGGCGGGGAAAGATGTGAAGAAGGCAGGTTCAGGCACGGGGGGTATACAAGTGGCAAAACCTGATTTAACAATACTTTTGTAATCTCTAGCTGGTCCGCTCAATAGCACGGTGCTCCAACTATTACAGGTTCAAGAAACACAAAAAACAGTCAGGTACAATGCTACTCTACACGTAACCTCTCTGGCCTCTGCTAAACGGGGTCACACGGATGCCGTGTTCTACCTACTGAAGCCTACTTTAGCCCCTAGTATGTGCACAATATTCAACTCACAGTGATGCTGGGGACGTGGATCCAGTCCTGGGGGCCCCCCAACAACAGTCTCATCCGGAGGTGCGCACTTCTCCTGGGCCGGGTTAAGGAGATCAAAATCTTCTTCTTGCTTCAGATTCCTCGCTTGTTCCCTGTTATCTGCAAGTCTCTCTCTCGATTCAGAAGAAAAACTCCAATCCTCCGAGACACACCGGCTGTGTGTTCCTTCACATGCATCTAAAAGCAAAACAGAAACTCATTTCTCTTCTTACACTCGAGCTGTCCATTAGCACACTTTCTGCAGGGGGAGCAGAACATTCCATTACCCCTCAACACGGGGAGGTTTCTGTCTCTTAAAGTGGCAGCGTGTTTCTTATTGTCCATAGCAGTAGCACCCCCCAATACAGGCACCGGCTGTCCGCTTGGTCAAGACCCTGGTGGAACAGGGCTCTGCTGGGATAGACCCTGCCGCCCCTGCCGAGGCCCAATGCCTGTGGCAGGAACGAACCTGGCTGTACCTGCACCAAGGAAGGTTGTATCGGGAGTTGATCAACCCGAAGACCCACGAGAATGTTCGCCAGCTGGTGATTCCCCAGGCTAACGTGCCCACTGTCTTACAGGCGTACCATGACGGGGCCGGGCACTTCGGGTGGAAGAAGCTGGAAATGCTGTTGAGGGAGCGGTTCTATTCGAGTGGGATGCGGGAATCCGCGGAGGCCTGGTGCCGAGAATGCGGTCCCTGCGCACTGAGAAGAAGGGACTAGGCCAGCCAGAAGGCCCCTCTACGCCCAATCATGACGCATCAACTGCTATAGCTGGTTGCCCTCGACCATGTGAAGCTCACTACTAGCCGAAGTGGGTATACTTATGCTCTGACCATTGTGGACCACTATTCAAGATTCATGGTGGTTGTCCCAGTCAAGGACCTGACCGGCCGTACCGCCGCTAGAGCATTCCAGGCCTATTTCTGTCGGCCGCACGGATACCCAGAGAAGGTGCTTACCGACTGGGGCCCGGCCTTTGAAGCGGAGGTATTCGAAGAATTCTGCCAGTTGTACGGTTGCAAGAAAATTCGGACCACGCCTTACGATGCCCAAACCAATGGCATGTGTGAAAAGATGAACCACTTGGTCCTGGGCCTCCTCAAGACGTTTCCGCTGGAAGAATGGAATCTGTGGCCGGAGAAGATACCTGACCTGGTCGATATGTACAACAACATCCCTTCCAGCTCCACAAATTGCACACCGGCATACCTGATGAGAGCACGGCCCGGTCGACTGCCAGTGGACCTAGAAATGGGTTTGGAGGCCCCAGAAGCACTCCCCTCGACTGCAGGATAGGGCGCTCGGCAAAGAGCGCAGTACCACCAGGTCCAGGACTATGTGGAAAATAACTTGTGTCGGAGTCGGAGGCAGCAGGAGCAGTGCTTCAACAAGAAGGCGCCTGCAGGTCCCTTTCAGCCTGGGGATGTAGTCTTGAAGCAAAAGCGAAGGACCCATAAACTGGACAATCAATGGGAGAAGACCCCGTATGTAATACAACCCACTGATTGGGAGGATGGGAAAGCCTACCAGATCAGCCGTGATCAGGGGAAGACTTTAGCCACGGTTTCCCGGGACCACCTGAAGAGGTGCCCACCACCATTGAGGACAGCAACTGAAGCCCCGGCCACCGAACCGGCTGAGGAGAAGGAAAAAGGGGTAATCCACACCATGATGGGCGACTTCCCGGCCGATTGGCCTACACAGAACGGTGCAGTGATTCTTCCAGTAATACTGTTCCCACAACCCGTGGAGGAAAAAGAGATGGAAGTGACCGTTAATGACCCAGCGCCCAGGGATGTGCCTGTACCCAGCTCCCCTATGCCTCTGCCTGCCCCACACGATAGCAGGGAAGAGGAACCAGTTGTTCCCTCTGTCCCACTGCCTGCCACCGCTGACACCGGGCCCCGAAGGTCCACACGTCCCAACCTAGGTAGACCCCCGCTTAGGTACAGGGAAACTACCATTTAGGGGCCTTATGTGTTGAGTGTGTAAATAAGAGTTTGAATGATAAGAAAAAGTAATCAACCGAACAGTTACCTGATTTACCTCCATGATTGAACCGGCCGTTGCCGACAACTAGTCCCCATAGGGACTTTCTGCAACCGTTGCGGAAGAAACTGCTTACGGACACGCCCGAGAACTTGCAGGGCAACCACAAACTTGTGGCATGTAAATATATTTGTTTTATTCCGTTACCGCCTCCGGAGAGGCAGATTGGAGGAAGGGCCCCGCAGCAGAGTAGGCTGGGGCCCAGCCACCACCGGCACCGGTGGCGAACCTCCGGGGGTCAGGGGTTCCCCATGGACGTGGGTCCCCTGAAAGAGACCGTACCCGCTCGGGCAGCTTGGTTATGGACTGGGGCAAGGGGTGCTGCCCACTTCTTAGGGGCAGCATCAGGGCCAGGTTGTTTGGGCGGGGGAAGAGCGGAAGCCGTTACCGTTAATAAAATTTACTGCCGTTTAGTAACGTTTAAGAAGGTGCCTCCCGTTAAGGGAGGTTTTATAAAGAAATGCGTATGTTGATGTTTTATGTGTTTTTCTATTTTTTTACAGTTAACAAAAATAAAACGGGTGATGGACGGGCAGCCCGCGGACGGTCTGCGTTTAACCAAGGGGGAATGTGGCGCCCTGGACAAGCCAGGACATCACAGGTACTGCAACAACACACCCCACACCCCGGTTAGGCACATCAGCCGCACATACAAATCCTTGTTGCCTCCCTCCAGGGGCTGATGTCCACACCAGGTGGGGTGGAGCCAGGCGGTTGGCCCCACCCACTGAGGAGTTCACAGTCCTGGAGGTGGGAAAAGGAAGTCAGATCAGTTAGGGAAGTGAAGTTGGAGTGAAGTGGTAGTGAAGTGGTAGTGAGCAGACTGACCGTGTCCGGGTACGTGGCCCGGGCACCTGAGAGCAAGGTTGGCAGACGGTGGTGACCGTCTGCAGGTGAGGCTGATTGACGCACAACTGTAAGGACCAGGGTCGGGCAGTGGCCCGCCGGTACCGGACCGGGGAGTGAAGAGAAGCCAGCACCATTCGGCAGGGCCTACGAACCCCGACCAGGCTTGGAGTCGCCGTTAAACCGGTCAAATCTGTCAGCGACGGGAACCTCTGGGGTTTCCCAGCAGCAAAGACCCGACTGAAGGCAACTGCTCAACCGTGAAGGGAAATACAGCTACCGCCACAACTAGAGTTCCCAGGGCCAGAGCCTGCGGGCAAAAAGGGGCTCCTCTGGCAAACACACCGCTGGGGAGCGGGTTACCGATGGGAAGCCATCGGGGCCGACAACATAACACAGGTGCAGGGAGAGACAGTCACCGCCAACCTACCGGGAGTGACCACCGCAGCCGCCTGTGGGACCCGTCCATCCAGCCGTTTATTTTACCAGAGACTCTGTGTACGTTACTGGCTGAGTGAGTACCTCCGTGCCGTCTGGCACTGCGCTGCCCTGCGACCCTGCACCTCGCCAAGCCCCGCAACCCTCCTCCCAGCCGCCATCACCGGGCCCCGGGACAACCAACCCCTACCCACGGAGGGGGAAAACAATATCCAAGCTGCTCACCGCCATCGCTCCCGGGATCCCCGACACTAGCAGCGGTGGTGTCCAACATCACCACAAACCGTGGGTGGCGTCACGGACCATATCCCCAACTCAAACCACCCCTTTCACTCACGGGCGAGGAGCGCCGCTCGGGTTCCCGGATCCGGCCCACCGCTCGAGCCACCGAGCAGCAGTAGCGCCGGACCCGAGCGTTGGCGAGCGCAGCGCCCCGCCGCCCGCGACATATCCATGTTATTTGCTGATTTGTGATGTTTATTATTTTATAAAAAAGTGCAATAAAATTACATTATTCTATTTTTTTTTATTATTTTTAGCAATTTTATTAGAAGAAAAAAAACCTCTTTTCCTCTCCCTCTAGAATATAGGACACAGAGACGCTGCTGTGTACAATGGAGCTCTGTGTCCTGTGTAATGTACTGTGTAATCAGGGCTTCATTGTAGGTTCATTTATGTAAAATCCTCCCTCTGCCATCAATGATTCCCAGTGGCTCAACAGCTAGAGCAGCAGGAAAGGCTAGGAGGCTGCTGGACACAAGTTTGGAAGTTGCTGGTTTGAATCCAAGCTGGTAAAAAAAACAAACTTATTTGTATTTTTTTTCCTCATTTCTTTATAATAGTTTTATGGGAAGAAATTAATCTGACTCTTTCCTTCACCTACAAAGAGATGCAGTATTTATCTATCTATCCCTCTATCCATCTATCCTCTATCTATCCTCTATCCATCTATCCTCTATCTATCTATCCTCTATATATCCTCTATCTATCCTTTATCTATCCTTTATCTATCCTTTATCTATCCTCTATCTATCCTCTATCTATCCTCTATCCATCTTTCCTCTATCCTCTATCCTTCTATCTAATCTGTCCTCTATCCTTCATCCTCTATCTTCTATCCTTCTATCTAATCTATCCTCTATCCTTCATCCTCTATCTAGCCTCTATCTATCCTCTATCTATCCTCTATCCATCTATCCTCTATCTAACCTCTACCCTTCTATCTAATCTATCCTCTATCCTAATCTATCCTCTATCCTTCTATCTAATCTACCCTCTATCCTATCTAATCTATTCTCTATCCTTCATCCTCTATCCTTCTATCTAATCTATCCTCTATCCTTCTATCTAATCTATCATCTATCCTCTATCCTTCTATCTAATCTATCCTCTATCCTTCTAGCTAATCTATCCTCTATCCTTCTATCTAATCTATCTATCTCCTATCTATCCACTATCCTCTATCTATCCTCTATCCTCTATCCTTCTATCTAATCTATCCTCTATCCTATCTAATCTATCCTCTATCCTTCTATCTAATCTATCCTCTATCTTTCATCCTCTATTCTTTTATCTAATCTATCCTCTATCCTTCTATCTAATCTATCCTCTATCTTCTATCCTTCTATCTAATCTATCCTCTACCCTATCTAATCTATCCTCTATCCTTCTATCTAATCTATCCTCTATCCTCTATCTAATCTATCCTCTATCCTTCATCCTCTCTCCTTCTATCTAATCTATCATATATCTTCTATCCTCTTTCTTCTATCCTTCTATCGAATCTATCCTCTATCCTTCATCCTCTATCTTCTATTCTATCTAATCTATCCTCTATCCTTCATCCTCTATCTTCTATTCTTCTATCTAATCTATCCTCTATCACCTCCCCTGCTATCTAATCTATCCTCTATCCTTCTATCTAATCTATCATATATCCTCTATCCTCTTTCTTCTATCCTTCTATCTAATCTATCCTCTATCCTTCATCCTCTATCTTCTATCCTTCTATCTAATCTATCCTCTATCCTTCATCCTCTATCCTTCTATCCTCTCTCTTCTATCTTTCTATCTAATCTATCCTCTATCCATCCATCTATCTAATCTGTCCTCCATCCATCTAGTCTATCCTCCATCCATCCATCTATCTAATCTATCATCCATCCATCCCTCCCTCCATCCATCCCTCCCTCCGTCCCTCCATCCATCCCTCCCTCCATCCATCCCTCCATTCATCCCTCCATTCATCCCTCCCTCCATCCATCCCTCCATCCATCCCTCCCTCCCTCCATCCATCCCTCCATCCATCCCTCCCTCCATCCATCAAACCCTCCATCCCTCCCTCCATCCATCCCTCCCTCCCTCCCTCCATCCCTCCCTCCATCCATCCCTCCATCCATCTCTCCCTCCATCCATCCCTCCCTCCCTCCATCCATCCCTCCCTCCCTCCCTCCATCCCTCCCTCCATCCATCCATCCCTCCCTCCATCCCTCCCTCCCGCCCTCCATCCCTCCATCCATCCCTCCCTCCATCCGTCCCTCCATCCGTCCCTCCCTCCCTCCATCCATCCCTCCCTCCCTCCATCCATCCCTCCCTCCATCCATCCCTCCATCCATCCCTCCCTCCATCCCTCCTTTCATCCATCCATCCCTCCATCCATCCCTCCCTCCCTCCATCCATCCCTCCCTCCATCCCTCCTTTCATCCATCCATCCCTCCCTCCCTCCATCCCTCCTTTCATCCATCCATCCCTCCCTCCCTCCTTTCATCCATCCACCCCTCCCTCCATCCATCCCTCCATCCATCCCTCCCTCCATCCCTCCTTTCATCCATCCATCCCTCCCTCCCTCCTTTCATCCATCCATCCCTCCCTCCCTCCTTTCATCCATCCATCCCTCCCTCCATCCATCCCTCCCTCCATCCCTCCCTCCATCCCTCCTTTCATCCATCCATCCCTCCCTCCCTCCTTTCATCCATCCATCCCTCCCTCCCTCCTTTCATCCATCCATCCATCCATCCCTCCCTCCATCCCTCCCTCCATCCCTCCTTTCATCCATCCATCCCTCCCTCCCTCCTTTCATCCATCCATCCCTCCCTCCTTTCATCCATCCATTCATCCCTCCCTCCATCCATCCCTCCATCCATCCCTCCCTCCATCCCTCCTTTCATCCATCCATCCCTCCCTCCATCCCTCCTTTCATCCATCCATCCCTCCCTCCCTCCTTTCATCCATCCATCCCTCCCTCCCTCCTTTCATCCATCCATCCCTCCCTCCCTCCCTCCTTTCATCCCTCCCTCCATCCATCTTTGCAGCTGGATAATCTACTTCTGATTTCTCTACTGCAATATAGAGGTTAAGATTACCAAATCTTCCTATGTTTTACAATACGGGCAGTGGCTCAGAGGCAGAGCTGCTGCCTATGGAACAATGAGTTTTCACAGTTTACAGGTTCGTGTCCCGGCTGCCCCCGATAATCCAGAGCCAATGATAATTTAATTTATTCACTGCACTGAGGGGAGGAGCCGGGACATCAGCTGTGAGCCGCGGGAGTGCGGGACAGACCTCTAAAATCGTGGCAGTCCCGCAGAATCCGGGACGGTTGGGAGGTATGTAGATCCTAGGGCACTTACTCCTATATACAGTGGCCAAAGCTTGCAAGGGACAAATCAGGTGACAGGTGCCCTTTAATCTAAATCATGAGAGTCATGAGACCTGAAACAAGCATTTATGCATGAAAAACCAGCAATGCTGAAATAAGCCACTTCCTCAATAAAAGGTGTTTACAATGCATCATGAACAGTGAAGTGAAATGTCAATATCAGAATACAGGAAGTGTTTGTGTTGCTACTAAATGTGATCCAAACATTCATCTGGATATTTAATAGTTATGTAATAATGGTTTGTATACATTCATATGGAAATAACCTCTTCAGAGGATTTGATGTCTCGTGCTACATATTGGATGTAGCAATTCTAAAAGTTAATATTGGCTCTTTAACTAACCTTACCACAGGATTTAGGATAAGCAGGCAAACCACAAACACCATTTGCAGATACGTGTTCTGCGTTGTTACCTCTCCTCAGTGCAAAGCAGGAGGTCTGACTTAAGGCCCCGTCACACACAGAGATAAATCTTTGGCAGATCTGTGGTTGCAGTGAAATCATGGACATATTGTTCCATTTGTGCACAGCCACAAATGTCTGACATTTGTGAATTTTTTTTAAAAAATAATAAATTGGTGAACAAGGTACTCTTCATTCACACTATTTCTGCCTGTGTATGTTTGTGTTTTTCACTTTACATTTGCTGAGTTAGTAGTGGTGGTGTCTGATAGATGCCTCTCCATTTCTTACCCCTGGGCTTCATGCCAGGAGACAATTCACAGCTGACATCAACCCCCAAAAATATTACCCTGATTGCCATCGCACCAGGGTAATTAGGAAGAGGCGGGGCAAAGAGCCTAAATTGGTGCATCTAATGTGATGCGTCAAAATATTGGGCAGCTGCGGGTTCATATTTTTAGCCTGGGGAGAGATCAATATCCATGTGCCTTCCCAGCCTTATATTATTGCCCCCCAGCTGTCCTCTTTACCTTCCCTGGTTATCAAAAATGGGGGGACCCCATGCCTTTTTTTAAAATTATTTATTTATTTACTTGTCAACAGCGATTTGGGAGTCAGATATGCATCCAGACATCTTCCCCTTCACATTACATTTGAGAACTGTTTCCATCCATTTCAGCAATTTTATGGCCCCACCAGCCCTCCTATGGGGGTCTTCCGGTAAAAATGCTTAGGTTCCCCATTGACTTCCATTATACTCATTACTCGAATCAAGCCCGTCCAAGAGTCGGATCTACTTTATTCAAGTAACGAGCACTCAAGCAGTTTAGACCTTAGAATGGCAATAACTCAGGCATAAAAGGGGAAAAAATTATTTTTGTGCTGACATTAATTTGGTAGTTAGCAGGCAAATTTGATGCATACATATTGAAATATTGAAATATAAATGGAGTTGATGTATAGTATTTTTTGTGGCTTTATATCTTTTCTGTCCTGGATTAGGCTATTTTGCAGTTTTTAAAATCGGCATATACTAGTGGCTAGCCCTTTTATAACTAGACTACATTTTTACTGGGCTGCAGTTTTTGAAATATCTATATGGAGCAAAAGGCACCCAGATTTATTTTTACATCTGTATAAAGCTCTGTATTTATATCAGAGGTGATAAGGCAATATTAAAAAAAAAATTCTCAAATAGGTAAAAATTGTCCCAACAAAACAGATCCTGTACTGTTTATTCATCCGTTTTTGTCATTTGCATTCTCAGCAGTTTCTACCTCATTGCAGGTACAAATGTGGATGAAATGGATAGAAATCCATCTTATGAGTCTGCATATTGCTTTATTCTGACATAATATAGCAATAATATTGCATCCAACAAAGCATGTTGTATATGTGTAAATATTGAGAGTAATATATGCAAAACTCCAAAGTGTAAGGCCTTATATATATAAGGTCAGTGATTTTTTTTTTATTTGCTAAAACTGGACGTCTGAATGTAGAAAAACTCTACTTTTAAAACAATCATATTTTTATCAAATCAATATTTTCAGATATTTTAGATAAAAAGAACTAAATGGAGCATAACGTTAAAGCCATGGCTCAGTTGGAAGCTGTGTCTGTGCCACAATCCTACAACAAGAAAAGCAAAAGTTTTCTTTTACTGTACAGGCTGTTGTAAGACCTAAGAAAGGGGCACAGGGTCAAGAAGTTGTGACCAGGTTACAACACAGGGAACAGAAGGACAAGACAAAGCAACAGAAAGTGGAAATGGGGAAGTGAATAGGAGACCATGTTTCTTTCCTCAAAGAGAATAGCCACTACATCAAGTCATAGTGAGATCTAAGGGACAGAAGACTGCTAATGGCTTGGCCAGCACGGTGGGGGTCTTAGGTCATGAGTCACATCTAGAATCATTGGTAGTTATGTGCATATTACCTAGGACAATACAGCATAAACAGTCATTTAACCTTATTTTGGTGTGAATACAATAAACAATGAGTCTATGAGTGATGGTAAATGACTTGTGGGCTATTTTTATCAGACTTACAGTAGCCATGCAGAAATACAGAGAACTAGTAATGACCTTTGGCAATTATATCATGATGCCAGGGGACAATTCTATTAATCAAAAGATAAAACATAAAATAGCAATCCATTAACAGATCGCTTTTCCATAGACTCTCATGTTAAAAAAACCCGGATCCTGCAAAAATCAAAATTATCAAAATGGACAAAAAAGTTGTGTTTGCATGACTTTTTTGCCAGCAGATCTGTTCTAATGGATGACTGTTAGACCTGTGAACTCAGCCTAACAAGCAGCTACGCTCAGTTTAGTCTGGTGGAGAAGAGGAATTTTTTTTACATGTACTTTATGGCTATGTGTCCACGGTAGAATGTACCTGCGGATTTTTCTGCATGAAAATCCGCGACTTTCGCGGCAAATCCGCACCTTATTTTTGCAGCGGATTTGTCGCGGATTTACCGCAGATTACCGCTATTTTGCCGCGGATTTTGATGCGGATTTTTTTTTTTTCCCCATTCTATACCCAAAATCCGCACCAAAATCCGCAAGAATAATTGACATGCTGCAGATTTTTCCGGATCAAAATCCGCGGCAAATCCGCAGCGTGGGCACATAGCCTTAAAGTACATTCTTCATGAAAGCTCTTAGGAGTCTGCAAGAAGACAGTTTTACCATAGGGACACTGTGTTTGTCACCTTTATAGTTAGATAATTGTAATAGTAACTATGTTATAGACACTACAACGTGATTGTATGGTCACTATAATATTATAGTATGGACAATACTAAAAGGTTAGTAGGAAAATTATTATTGTGCTGACACTATGATTTTACCTAAATCATGGGGTATTGTATACTGCACTAATGTAATGGTAGTCAATTGCCAGCACTACAATTGGAACTGATTCCCACACAGGGGTCGGATTAGTCTCCTTTTTAAAATTACAAATTGTTAAAGGTGTTTTCCATGAGGAAGCCAAACAATCATGACAATAGATAGGGGGGGGACATTAGAGGGCTTGACTACTATAACCCCCATTATCAGCTGTAATTGTGGAGATAACTCCGGTTACATGGCATTACATTAATTCTAGTATTACACAGCTACTATTGAAGCTATGATTGTACCATACTTTCTGCAATGGAAGCTGTTCTCAGTGGTTCACTGCTATCAGAGGGGGACACAGAGACTCCCACCTGTTATTTACCCTACACAATGAATGGACAAACTATTTAACTATTGTAATGTTAGCAGATAAGCCACAATGGATTCATTAGTTCCTCCCAGGATGCATTCACTGCTGCCATGTCACATATACAGCAGATCAGATAGATTATATGCAAATCGAATTTAGTAGTGTTTTCTTAAATTTGCAAGTCAAGGTGAATTCAAATAATTTGTGAGAATCACCCAAAAACTGCTGGCTACCAATATACACACTGCAGAAGATTGCATAAGCAACAGAAGGCAGATATGAGTCAGGCGTAACTGCACGGACTTTCCATTAATGCCTTGTAGTTATCTCATGGTGTAGCGCAGCCAATCAGGAGGAACTATCATAGCATGTATACAAATGAAACAATAGACTGGGAATGCAGCACCCATTTTAGTGATTTATGAGAATACGTCAGAGTTTATAGCTCATGAATAGAGATAGAAAGAGAAATCCCTAAAACATGGGACAAAGACTCCACACAGTAAGGCTATGTGCCCACGCTAGAATGTCCCTGCGGATTTTTCTGCCTGAAAATCCGCGACTTTCGCGGCAAATCCGCACCCGCGGATTTGCCGCGAATTTACCGCGGATTTGCCGCGGATTTTGATGCGGATTTCATTTTTTTTTTTTTCCCCCATTCAAAACCAAAAATCCGGACCAAATCTGCACCAAACAATTGACATGCTGCAGATTTTTCCGGATCAAAATCCGCGGCAAATCCGCCGCGGAAAAATCCGCAGCATGGGCACAGCATTTCCAAAATGCCATTGAAATGGCTTGGAAGTGCTGCTGCTGCAGATTTTCGGCAAATCCGCGGTAAATCCGCGGCAAAATCCGCGGTAAATCCGCGGTAAATCCTGTAGCGTGGGCACATAGCCTAATAATCTGAAATACTTCAGCAGTGGAGAAGATGAGAATAGCAGTCGACAAATGAAGACACATTCAAATGTCTGTTATAAGAAAAATGGTGTTAATTTTATCAGTAATTTAATCAGATTTTCCGCAGTTTCGTCCGTGTTCCATCATTTTTTTCACATGAGGAAAAAAAAAGAAAGAAAAAAATGGTTTCTCTACCTTCTCCTATTTAGCAGTCCAAGAAAAATGGATAGCACTCGGATGGCTGTGAATGTTCTCCGATTTTCTCATGCACCCAAAGATTTGCATTTCTGACTTTGATCTGACTCGTGAGTCAATATAAGACATGTCTTCATAATTTCGCTCAAATCTCTAGGTCTGCAAAAAAAAAATTGGATTGTTTGTTAGGACCATTTTTTAGTTAAAAATATTAAAAGTGTGTCTCTGCACTGTGGAAGTATATGGGCTGTTGGTTTGTGCTGGATTACCATCTGATGTCAGGTCATTTTGGGATTACTATGGTTATAGATTCACACATCCATGTGACACATCTAAGTGCTGTCCAATTTTATCTCGAACAACACTCAGGTGCATGAAGTAACATGGATATATTCAGACCTCCGTTAAAATCTGAGCGTTCGATTCATGACCGCGGATCATGTCCTATTCTGATTGAAAAGCTTCTGATTTGGTTCTATTTGCATGTGTCACATATTTTATGCTTAAAGATAAATGTAAATAAATGTGACCTTAAAATGATTGATATTTTTATTGTTTTGGAAGCAGACACATCTTCAGTGAAACCCCCCCCCAGAAAAAAACAGAAAAAAAACCCAGATGCAAAGAAGACGTTTCTATCAGATGACAGGACTCAACAAGAATGCATGAATCTCAAACCTGTCTTCACATTAAACAGATTCAAAGGGCTGGATAAATCTGAAAGATCTCATGTATGTTATACACATTGTTTCAGGGCAATTAGAGCAATTCTCAATTTTTTGGGGGATAATGTGCTACTAAAATGATTTCAGAAGAACTATGCAGTTACTAGGGATTCTGAAATTCTTGTTTGTGTAAGGCATTAGTACAAACAGGGTTTAAAGCTTAATTAAAGGGGTTGTCCACTATCGGTAAGGCCCAGCTTTATCAATTCAGGACAATAAAGTAAAAATTTATACTCACCTTCTGCAGTGGCACAGTTCTAGCGAGGAGGTGGTGTGACATTGTTGTCACACATACTGAAGCCTTTACTATTTTGTCTGACATGCCCTGATGTAACTTTGATGAGCTGCAGCCAAAGTATGGCCACTTAATGGCGTAAGCTCCCACTTGACATTAGAAATCACATCCCACTCCATGAACAGTGGGACCTACATCACTGGAACAGTGTCACTGTAGGAGGTTAGTATAAATTGTTTGGATTTTAATTTGGGTCCTGAATTTATGAAACTGGGGTTGTCCCATAGTGGACAAGCCTATACACTTAAAAGGAAGGCTTTTACTGGCAATGGCCAAAGGGTTTTCATAAATCAGAAATCATCCTAACTTTTCAGTAACCTGTATTCAATTCTGAGGGAAGTGATCCCAAAAAATCCAGGCAGATACAATTGATTTAGTCAGGATACTGTAACAGCAAGAATAGTTCTGCAGACTACGCTGTTTAGGCCATCAAAGGCAACAAACTGAATAGAAAGGGAAACACGATAAACTGCATACAGCCTTAGAACTGTGACGCCCTGGACTATCAGGTCGTCACAGGGTATTGTGCAATCTGCCCTTATGTGCAATATCCACCTCTTCCTTGGTTATTGGTCCCCAATTACATGGTGTTGCCTACGACCCTCGAGCCACCGCGGATCCAGATCTGAGCAACCCGGCTGCTGACACGGGGGCGGCACAGAACATTGCATGACATGGTGCAGGTATAGGAATACTTTAAAAAATATTTAGAAAAGAAAAAATACAATAGGTAGGGTAAAAAAAGATTAAAAATTGATTCATTCCTAATTTCTGTAATAAATAGATAAATATATGTTTGTAGACCAATCTGGGATAACTTTTTCATGAAACACAGCAGGATAAATTGAGCGCTATACATACATATCATAGTACATAAACGGAACATTATCCTATACCCTGTAGATATCAAATGAACCTGCTTTTTTGGTAGGACCATCAGACCATCTGTCTACTTGGTCTCCCTGCGCTCCGTGAAAACATGATGTTGAGGAAGAAAAGGATGGGGCAGTTTGATAATTGCCTTAATCTTCTGTTCTCTGGAGGACAGGCTGCCTTGGACAGCGCCTAATGTGCATTAGATGGACTGAGAGCTACATGGTCGCCGGTGAGCTGTCAAACAGGCAGATCTCACCAGCCACCAGTGACCAGCCCCCAGCCAGCAGCGATGTGGAAGCGACGCTGCGCTTGCACGGAGCCGGCGTCTGGAAGCTGCGGACACTGGTAACTAAGGTAAACATCGGGTATGGTTACCCGATGTTTACCTTAGTTACCAGTGCACACCGCTTAGCGCTGGCTCCCTGCACTCGTAGCCATAGCACACATCGGGTTAATAAGCAAACTTTTGCTTATTTACCCGATGTGTCCTGCCGGCTCGTGTGCAGGGAGCCGGCACTGGCAGCGTGAGAGCTGCAGATGCTGGTAACGAAGGTAAATATCGGGTAACCACATTGGTTACCCGATGTTTACCTTGGTTACAGCTTACCGCAGGCTGTCAGATGCCGGCTCCTGCTCCCTGCACATTCAGGATTGTTGCTCTCTCGCTGTCACACACAGCGATGTGTGCTTATCAGCGGGAGAGCAACAATAAAAAAATGAACCAGGGCTGTGTGTAACGAGCAGCGATCTCACAGCAGGGGCCAGATCGCTGCTCAGTGTCACACACAGCGAGATCGCTAATGAGGTCACTGCTGCGTCACAAAAACCGTGACTCAGCAGCGATCTCAGCAGCGATCTCGCTGTGTGTGAAGCACCCCTTAGTGCAGCATCACTTATCTCCCTAGGATATCATTTACAATTCATCAGCGGCCTTCCTGGGGCATAGGCATCAATATGGCAAACAGAGTGTAACAGTTTATAGCTGATGATGTCAGGAGGCATAGAGATGAATGCAGTTAAAGGGAAACAATTGTGCAGATTTATTTACAAGTTCTATATTGGACATTAACTGCCCATTAACCAGTGTGTGACATGTAACCTGGCCTTCCTGATTTATATGTGATTTCTGGTGTTATGGTGCACATAGTCTGATTTCTTCCTGTGCACTATTTCAGAAAACTCTAAAAATAAGATGTTTATTATTTTTTGATTTTGTAAACTGATTTTCTAAATGGCTCCGTGGTTAGCCTCTATCCTTCCAGCACTGGAGTCCTATGCTCATATTCCGCCATTGACATCATCTGCAAGGAGTTTATATGTTCTCTGCGTGTTTGCGTTGGTTTCCTCTTGTTACTGTCTTTTCCTCCCACACTATAAAGACTTACAGGTCTGTATGAGTGCATAAAAACAAAAAAGTGAGCCGGAGTATGAGATGGTATACATGGAATTTGTGAGACCATGTTCACACTGGCCATGAGACAAAGAGAAACCAAGGAAAAAATTGTGAAAACATACCCTGCTGTAACTAAATAAAAGCATAGTGCATATAAACATAGGGTACTTAGTAAACACTGTTTTTGATAAAAAAAAGCATAAAGCTATCCCACCAAACGTCAAGGTGTACCCAGTTGGGATAGTACCTACACTCTCTAATATTAAAACCTTACCATGGGTCTAAAATAGGCCTCAATGTGGCTAAGGGCTGAGAGTGACCGGGTCCCAACAGGACACACACAGTCAGGGGGATTCACAGAATGAAATGTCCAGCTCGCTGAGAAGTGGGCCACTCCCTTTTTGTACTGAATACAAAAAAACTACATAAAAACAAAACAGTGAGCCGGAGTATGAGATGGTATACATGGAATTTGTGAGACCATGTTCACACTGGCCATGAGACAAAGAGAAACCAAGGAAAAAATTGGGAAAACATACCCTGCTATAACTAAATAAAAGCATAGTGCATATAAACATAGGGTACTTAGTAAACACTGTTTTTGATCAAAAAAAGCATAAAGCTATCCCACCAAACGTCAAGGTGTACCCAGTTGGGATAGTACCTATACTCTCTAATATTAAAGCCTTACCATGGGTCTAAAATAGGCCTCAATGTGGCTAAGGGCTGAGAGCGACCGGGTCCCAACAGGACACACACAGTCAGGGGGATTCACAGAATGAAATGTCCAGCTCGCTGAGAAGGGGGCCACTCCCTGTTTGTACTGAATACAAAAAAACTACATAAAAACAAAAAAGTGAGCCGGAGTATGAGATGGTATACATGGAATTTGTGAGAACATGTTCACACTGGCCATGAGACAAAGAGAAACCAAGGAAAAAAATGTGAAAAAATACCCTGCTGTAACTAAATAAAAGCATAGTGCATATAAACATAGGGTACTTAGTAAACACTGTTTTTGATCAAAAGAGTCCTATGCTCATATTCCAGGAGTGCAAGGAGTTTATATGTTCTCTGCGTGTTTGCGTTGGTTTCCTCTTGTTACTGTCTTTTCCTCCCACACTCTAAAGACATACAGGTCTGTATGAGTGCGTAGATACCAAACCTGAATATTTTTTTTAAGTAGTAAAAAAAATTATTTGCTTTTGTTGCCACTTTCCGAGCACCCGTAATGTTCTCATTTTTTGGGATCTTGGGCTGTGAGAGGTGTTTTTTGCACCCTGATTTGAAGTTTTTACTAATACCATTTTGAAGTAGATGCAATGTTTTGATTGTCTTTCATTGCATTTTATTGAAATATAGCGGCGACCAATAAATCACAATTTTGGCATTTGAGTTTTTTCTCATGATGCCATTGAAGCCGCCATCGGCCAATTGCCTGTGCTATACAGAGCAGAGCTTCAGCACTGTCCTATATAGCGGAAATCAGGGTCACCTATGAACACAAGCCAAGTGCAAGTGTTCACAGGAAGATCATAAAGGCATACACAGACCCCCGGCTATCATGACAACCAAAGGATCAGTGAGGCTCTTTCTGTCTGCCTTTGTTAAGACTGTCATATTATTCGCCTGAGGATTGCATCACAATCCTCTGGCTGGCCAACTACTCCCCTCACCTGAGCATGACAGCATGTATTTCTATGCAGCTGCCACTCTAAGGTGGTGCAATGCTCGGGCAAATAATACGGCAGTCTGACTGCACACCATCACTGTTGCCAGCACAGGGGGTGGGCGGGATTATGGGAGAGGGATAAGGTGAATATTCATTTTGTATTAAAAACCAACAATGTACATCAATAAAAGTTACAAATCCTGAAATGGCTCCTAAGCCCTATTTCAAAATATTTGGTGTCAGTATGGTAAGCGAAAATTACCTACCAGATTCCCTTGATAGAATACAGCAGGACACTTCATCAAAGAAAGCAAAGAAATATAAGACATCCCTTGAAAATAAGCCTCATGCTTTTGTAGCCAAAAACAATATTAGACTGTCTTATTTTTGGGGAAACATGGTAGTTCGCTGTTAGTGGTCGTACTATAGATTCCTAAGACACTGCAATGCCCTGCACATAAGGTCAACAACAGCAAATCAGAAGAACTATACTACATTTCTAATTGGAGGTATGTGCTAATATTATTATTACACCTACTACATATTTTGATAGGATCTTGGAGATGGGAATAACCCTTACCCTTTAAGGAAGCACGTTCATTTTACATACTGACTTCACATAGCCTGGGAAAAAAAAGCTTGATAGATGACTTCAATACAGTTTTCATCCCAGCAGAAATTCCCATGTGAAGCCTTGTAAAGTGATTGATAGGAAAGGGGCTGGAGTGTAGCACTGTATTGAGGGACTAATTATACTGTAAATCATGCAAACGTAGACATGTGTGAACAAAAGTTGTTTGTGGGGTTTTGTCTTCTTATTTAAGTCAGAGGGTCAGCTTTTTTTTTCCATTAAATTAGTTAACTCTTGTAATTACAGTCTCATTACGATCATTGTTAAGATCAAGATGCAGAAATGACCCTATAAAGATGTAGCACAGCTTTACAATTACAATAAATTATGATATCTTGTAAAGGTTTGATAACTTGTGTTGACAGCGCCTAATGTCTAAATGTAAGTGGTGTTTAGTGGTTAACAAATTAGGTGTAATCCAAATGCTTTATAAATCAAATGTAAGATTATATTGGTAATCTATAAACACTATCAAATTCTGTTAATTAGGAAGAGGGACAGAAATTAAATTTAATAACACAATTGAACTAATTAATTAAATAAATATTATATCACTTGGTCTGCCAGTTACATATGTTCAGTTATTTACACCTAAATATATCTTGTCTAATCAGGTATATTGTTGAAGGGCACTGGAAATATGTTTTAAAATATAAAGCAGGTAATTTATTCTTTAGATTTATATTTTCTTAAGGAGAATGTCACCACTTAGATCTTTCTAACATATTAATATGGGCAGACAGATAATGCTGAAAATAGTCTTACCTGTATGCCTAATAGCAGATGCTGTTGAAATATCATCTTTTATTGCTTTAGTTCTTCCAGGCTATGGGGCGTATGCTGCCCAGAAGATAGCCTTGCCATCTTGCTTCATTAGAATCATTTTCCTCGCCTATTATCGTCACAGTCTGCCTGGGACATGTAGTTCCTGCTATGAAATCCCGCGCCTGTACACGAAGAGTTAAAAGAAAGCAAAATAGAGATTCAAACAGGACCTTTATGCTACCGAGTCTCTTACAAGAATGTCACACTACTTCTGGGTCTGCTCATTAAACCTCATGCATATTCACTGCTTCCCCTGCCCACCCTCTGTGACAGCGACTGTGATTGGTTGCAGTCAGACTACTGGTGTGCCGACGTCATTGATTCGTTGTTGAGTGTAAAATAAATAAATAATTGGGAAAATGGCATAGGGTCCCCCGTATTTTGATACCCAGTACGGATATAGTAGACAGCTACAAGCTGCAGCCCCCAGCTGTGTATATTATATTGGCTGTGTGTCAAAATACAAAGGACCCCATGTGGCATTTTTTTATTATTTAAATAAATAATTTTAAAAACCTGCATGCGGTCCCCCCCAATTTTGAAACACAACCAAGATAAAGCCACTAGCTAGCAGATGGTATTCTCTTGGCTTGAGAGGCCATTAGTTATTGGGCCCCGAGCCTAAAAATAGCAGCTCACAGCCATCCCAGAATTGTTGCATCCATTAAATGTGACAGTTCTGGTGCTTTGCCTGGCTCATACCGATTGCCCTGGTGTGGTGGCAATTGGGGTAATATAAAGGGTGAATGACAGCTGTGATTTGTCAAAAAATCACAGCAGTCATCAAGTCCAAGGTTAGTAATCGGGAGGGGTCTATGAAATCTCCCATTACTAACCCTGTATGTCAAAAGAAATAAACACATAGAAAAATCTTTTATTTATAAAGCAAACCCACCCTCTTTGTCCAATTTATTTACCCCCATACACCCCTACAGCTTTAATGTAATCCACACAAGGTCCCACAATGATCATGGCTCTGCTACATAATAAGGTTGCAGTGCATGGTCACATTAGAAAACACGACCACTCACTGCGGCCGTCAGGGACACACTGACTGAGCTGCAGCTGTGAGCAGTGATGTCACTCAGTTCACCTGACGTCATAGCTGGTGACTCTCATGCTACCCCAGCTGTAACCTCAAGTGAAGTGACCTGAGGTGAACTCATTGAGTAACCTCACCTCAGGTCAAGGCTAGAGTTGAGCGCAGTTCGAGGTTCTCCAGTTCGCGGTTCGAGTGGTTTTGGGGGGTGTTCTAGATCGAACTAGAACTCGAGCTTTTTGCTAAAAGCTCGACACTTCGAGTTACGTTCGAGAATGGTTCTAGCAGCAAAGCAGGGCTTTTTACAGCTACAGTGTGCAGGGAGCCATCACTGGCAGCCTGCCAGAAGCTGGTAACCAAGATAAACATCGGGTATCCAAGCAAAGCGCTTTGGTTAGTAACCCGATATTTACCCTGGTTACGCGTGCAGGGAGCCGACACTTCCCCGCTCAGCTCGCTCCGCCCCCTCCTGCACTTAGCATGTACACACACACTCACACTCACCTGCCCCCAGCCATGCAGTCCCCGGCACTGGCCCCGCTAGGCTCCACCAACTTCGCACTCCGTCGCCCGCACACATGGCCCCGCTAGGCTCCGCCCACCTTGCACCCGCACACATAGCCCTTCTAGGCTCTGCCCACCTCGCACCCGCACACATTACCTCGCTAGGCTCCGCCCACCTCGCACTCGCACACATTACCCTGCTAGGCTCCGCTCACCTTGCACCGCACACATAGCCCCGCTAGGCTCTGCCCACCTCGCACCGCACACATTACCCCACTAGGCTCCGCCCACCTCACACCCGCACACATTACCCTGCTACGCTCCGCCCACCTCGCACCGCACACATAGCCCCGCTAGGCTCCACCCACCTCGCACCCGCACACATTACCTCGCTAGGCTCCACCCACCTTGCATCCCAACAGTGGGATTGTTAATAATGTATAAAAGATATCCCAGAAAAATTAAATAAAGTACAGATGGATTGTAATAATTATTACCACATTTATGAACCATGTATGAACTTATTTTGTGAATGTCATGATAATTTACATCTCTGTAATATTGTCCGATTCTGGATTGTTCACAATGTTTGTTTTTAATATCGGTACGTTAAGTATGTATACATAGTACCTTTTATTGTATTATACACTTCATTTGCACTTTTTTTATGTGTGGGGAGGTCACCTGGATGCACTATCCTATTTAAGGAGGGTTGATCTCACCCCACATGTGGACCCGTGGAAGCCTAATCACAGGCGAAACGGCCGTCGTCCGCAGCGAGGGGCCGCATCCAGGTCTCCTCCACCCGCTGACTGCTACACACCTTTTATCTTTGCATATGGAATAAAGAATCTCCGGAAAAAGATATCAGCATTGGTGCGGTCTTATTCTTCTTCTATATGGATGATTGGAACTGACTGTTTCTATTTGGACCTGCACGCTGATCCGGTTTTCATCGAGACGACCGGTGCTGTATTTTCCTTCCCCACCAGTGAGCCCAGGTGTAACAAGCATATACGGGTAGTGCAGGACTGCGCTCTCCTTTGGATCCATATTATTGCATTTATTCTTTGGAGTCCATTGCACACTCGGCTGTCACCTTGGCATATAACAAAAAGGTTACTGGATTTGGGAGACGAACGATATGATGGATAATACTGTTAACATGGACAGCACCAGTGTGTCTTCGGCTAATACTACAGGTGTTCAAGCGGGTCGATCTGATGCGGCTTCTTTCTTTGTGGAGTGTAACCAGAAAAAGGACACAGAGGTAATGGGCGTAAAAACCCTGGAACAGAAAATATATTCCCTCTCTGAAAGAGAGGTGCGGTTATTTTGGACTGTGCAATCACTACAATCATATGTGGACTGCAACAGAGTCCCAAGGGGCTTACGTATTATTAAGTCTGTATCACAATTTCAGCATGATGTGACTTTTGTAAAAGAATGGGAAACCATACAATTGGATTGTTCAATGAGATTGTTGCAGTTAGTTTTAAAGAAAAATATAGAGGATTACAATGCTCTGAGTTTAGAATTGGAAAATTTAAAGCAGGATACCCGCTCCAGGGTGGCCGAGGATTATTGGTCCTCATTTACATCTAGGTTAGACAAAAAATTAATGGATGTTCAGACGGAAATTAAAAATAAAAAAAGAGAAAAATTCTTAAGAGACAAGCATGATTATGACACAAATCAGATTTTCTGTTGGACAAAAGATAAAGTAAAGGGATATAAAAAACATCAGTATATGCATAATAAAAACAAAAAAACGCATGTACAAAATAAAGGATATTGGACTACTGATTCAGAATCTAGTGGTTCTGAAGAAGTGTTGCCGGGTCCTTCTAAAGATACCTCTTCATCAGTGCCCACTCCTGCCCCTTTAGGAAACGCACCCGACGGGGGGGCAGGAAGGGGCACAAGAGGAAGAGGACGCAAACGAAAAATGGTGTCATGGAGGAATTGAGGGAAAATCAATTGCTTGTCTAGGCTAACAAAAATATAATAAATCTATCTGAACATTCATTAACTAATGACATGGTGTCCGTTTTGTCAAAAGGGTTAAGCTTTTGTGTTCCAGAGGAATTTAATTTTGTGGAGTTTAGAGTTGATCTTTATAAAGCAATAAGAAAAATACATTTATTCAAATACTTTAACCAAATGCCTCATAATATAAATATGGTTCCTGAGGGTGAACAACCATGCATAGTAAATGACGGGAATTTTGATGTGACAGGGGCATTTGACCCTGATACATTAAAAGAAGCTGCTTTGTTAATGAGTCTGAATGATTCCACATTAGAGTCTGAAGTGGACATAAATGAAATAATATGTGAACCTATGAGATTCACAAAAGGGAATAAATTGGACTTTTGTCCACCAACAGTGCATGGTAATTTGATTGATTTATTTCAAGACACAGTCATAAAAAAAGTAGAGGCTTTGAGGTATCCACAAGTTAGCATGAATTTGAATGAAGGTGAATTGGCTGCAGTCAGAATCATGCGTACGTGGGAGGACACTATCTTCCGCGAAGCGGACAAGGGGGGCAATATTGTCCTCATGTCCCGGGACATGTATCTGCAGGAATGTTTAAAACAGCTACAAGATCGCACAACATATAAACCCCTATTATCTAACCCCATTAATGAATACAAAAAACAACTTGTGCGTCTTTTAGACAGATATGTAACCCTCGGTTTGCTTTCTAAAAAACAAGCAGAAAAATTAATTCCGCCTTTTCCAACGAGACCACACTGGTATTGTATACCAAAAGTACACAAAAGTGAAAAAAATCCTCCTGGACGTCCAATAGTGGCGGGGATTGGCTCACTCACAGAGCCACTCTCCCACTATTTGGACTGGCTGTTGAGACCCCTGTTAGCCCATATCCCGTCTTATGTTAAAGACAGTGGAGATTTTGTATCACTCCTAAAAGAACTGACGTGGCAGGAGGGATACAATCTAACCACAATTGATGTAATAATCTATACACACGGATTCCACAGGCTTTGGGAGTAGAGGCGGTAAAAGATATTGTCATACGGAGTGGCAAGAGCCCTTTATTTAGTGATTTTGTGGGTGAAGCGCTTGAATTTGTTTTATCAAAAAATGCCTTCATGTTTCTAGACGGGTGGTATGTACAATGCGGGGGTACTGCAATGGGTACCCCTGTCTCATGTGCAATGGCTAACATTTTTTTGGGGCAATTTGAAGGCAAATATGTGTACACAGCCAATAACCCATATTTGAAACACATAAAATACTACTTAAGGTATGTCGACGACGTGTTCATGGTGTGGGATGGAACAGAGAAGGATTTTTCCGACTTTGTTTCCCACCTGAACACCACCAACACCATGAACATGTCGTTTACCTCTACCTTTGGAGGCAATTCCATAAGTTTTTTGGATGTTGAGGTTGGAGTCAGTGATGGAGTAATTACAACAAAGATCTATAGGAAACCGACAGCCTCTAATTCTGTCCTACATTATGAAAGCGCCCACCCGCAGCACACAAAAACTGCCTTACCGTACTCACAGTTTTTGAGGGTAAAAAGAACTAACAGTACCAGTGTGACCTTTAACGAACAGGCGGTTGAATTAAAACACAGGCTTCTGCAACGGGGCTATCCCGATACCATTATTGATGCAGCATATAAAAAAACTACAAACGAGGATTTTCGTCTCTGCCCAATGGACGATTCAAGAAGTGTAAAAAAGAGGAAAAAAAAGAACACTAGTAATAGGTTTACCTTTAGTTTTAAATTCGGACCCATGTTTGACATTATAAGAAAAACTCTTAATGAGAATTGGCACATCCTGGAGAGGGATCCTGAATTGAAAAACATGACTGTTTCCAAACCATTAATTTCCTACAGGAGATGCCACAATTTGAGGGACTTGCTGGTCAGGAACAGATTAACTAGCAAAAATACATGGTTGGATAAACAATCTCCGAATGGCAACTTTAAATGTGGCCAATGCAGGTTTTGCAATCTGCATTTGACCGGCAGGTCCGTAAAAATTGGTGCGCATACACATTATATTAACCAATTTATATCGTGTAAGACAAAATTTGTAGTCTATGCAATAATGTGTCCCTGTGGGAGATTTTATATAGGAAAAACCATCAGATGCCTATATGTCCGGTTTAAGGAACATTATAACTCAATCTTGACAGGAAAAGGATCCCCAAGATTGATAGCACATGTACGTGAATCGCACAATAGCTGCCCTGATATCCTGAATTTTGCCGGTTTGGAAAGGGTTTCACTCCCATTGCAAGGAGGGGACCATCATAAACTACTGTTGCAAAGGGAGGCAAAGTTAATTATAAAATATGGAGCACAGGGAGCATTGGGAATGAATGACCGCAATGACTTATCAGTCTTCTTGTAATAGAGTTTTTTTATCGTAGGAATATTATCATGGTTAAATAGGTATACATGTTTCAGGATTAGTGGGATTGTTAATAATGTATAAAAGATATCCCAGAAAAATTAAATAAAGTACAGATGGATTGTAATAATTATTACCACATTTATGAACCATGTATGAACTTATTTTGTGAATGTCATGATAATTTACATCTCTGTAATATTGTCCGATTCTGGATTGTTCACAATGTTTGTTTTTAATATCGGTACGTTAAGTATGTATACATAGTACCTTTTATTGTATTATACACTTCATTTGCACTTTTTTATGTGTGGGGAGGTCACCTGGATGCACTATCCTATTTAAGGAGGGTTGATCTCACCCCACATGTGGACCCGTGGAAGCCTAATCACAGGCGAAACGGCCGTCGTCCGCAGCGAGGGGCCGCATCCAGGTCTCCTCCACCCGCTGACTGCTACACACCTTTTATCTTTGCATATGGAATAAAGAATCTCCGGAAAAAGATATCAGCATTGGTGCGGTCTTATTCTTCTTCTATATGGATGATTGGAACTGACTGTTTCTATTTGGACCTGCACGCTGATCCGGTTTTCATCGAGACGACCGGTGCTGTATTTTCCTTCCCCACCAGTGAGCCCAGGTGTAACAAGCATATACGGGTAGTGCAGGACTGCGCTCTCCTTTGGATCCACCCACCTTGCACCCGCACACATTACCTCAGTAGGCTCCGCCCACCTCGCACCGCACACATGGCCCCGCTCGGCTTACCTGCCGTGATGAAGTCCTGCCCTCCCGACCTCAGCGCTGACACTGTCCTCCATGGCTGCCGCTTCACATCTGTCACTGCGGCCTGAGACTGTCACTAGCGGTGACGTCACGGGCCGCTCGCGATACTTGGCTGTGAAGGTGATTGAAGTCAGTGTGCAGTATCAGCAGTGCCGGAGATCAGCGCAGGTAATGTACCTCGCTCCTGACAGCAGCATTTGTCATGCCCTGCAGTGACCTGGGCTGACCTTCTGATGTTAGCTGAGGTCACTGCATTGCTCTCCCAGCCAATGGGGAACATTTTTTATTACTGACTGGGTTGGGGATGTCGGATATCTGATAGACGCTTGACCTCACCAACCCCAGGGCTTGATGCCAGGTGACATTACACATCTGGTATTAACCCCATATATTACCCCGTTTGCCACCGCACCAGGGCACGGGATGAGCTGGGGCGAAGCACCAGGATTGGCGCATCTAATGGATGCGCCACTTCTGGGGCGGCTGCGGCCTGCTATTTTTAGGCTGGGGAGTGTCCAATAGCAGTGGACCTCCCTAGTCTGAGAATATCAGACCCCAGCTGTCTGCTTTACCTTGGCTGGTGGTCCAATTTTGGGGGGACCCCTACGCCTGCCCCTGTTTTTTTTTTTTTTAAATTATTTATTTAATTTAAAATAACAGCGTGGGGTGCCCTCAGTTTTGGATTACCAGCCAAGGTGAAGCTGCCAGCTGTGGTCTGCAGGCTGCAGCCGTCTGCTTTACCCTAGCTGGCTATAAAAATAGGGGGAATACCACGTCATTTTTTTTTTTTAATTTATTTATTTATTTTGGTAAATACAAGGCTAAGCACTCCTTAGTGCCACATGAAAGGCACCAAAGGGTGCAAAATTCCAAAATGCAGGAGAGTGGGACATTATGTGTCTTTCTGCCATTGTAATGACAGAAAAGACTGATATGAAGTGTACAAGCACAAGAAAATCACCAGAGCGCTCTACGCTGTGAAAGGCAGTAGAAAATGGCACTAGACTGAACATGTGACCGCCTCATGTAGGATGAAGCTATGGATCCTGGGTAAATTTATGTATTTTCCCTCCTTCAGTTTTTTGGCAGTACACCAAAAAAACAGAAGGCACACGGATGACAAACAGATGACATACGGACCGTATACGTGTCACGCTCCCGATGCCTCGGCACCGCTCCTTACCCACTGAACTGTTCCACGTGTCCACTGGTCACGGCTACCGCTCCCGCTCGTGCTCTCCTGTGTCCTGTCCCCAGTCTCATGTGTCTGACTCATGCTTCTGTATAGGGTCGGGCCGCGCCCACTCACCTGGTCTTATGGGCCCAGCACTGCTACAGCAGAATATGACATGAGGCTGTGCTGGGTATATAAGACTGCCTTTGCCATGTGGGCGGGGCCTGATCAACGTGTCTCGTAAGCCTTGACTTGAAAGCTAGGTGCTCAGGTCCCCCTTGTGCCGTGTCCTGTGATCATACTATTGCCTGACATTCCTACCCGGCACCTGTGCCGGATTCCTGCACTGTCTCCAGGAACTCTGAAGCCCCAGTGACTGTTCTACCCGTCCCCTGTGGGACGCAGTCCCTGCCATGCTAGTGCTCCGGCTACCGTGCACCCAGGCCTCCGGTGGGGTGCACGGCCCAGTGGATCCACCACCCGGACCTAACAATACAGAATGGAAACGGATGCACCCGTGAAAAAAACTGACCATTTTTTGCGAACCGCAAAAACGGATCGGTCGTGTGAATGTAGCCTTATTCTAATCTGCCGTTTATAAACAGCAGGCAGAAATAAGTGAATAGCGCCCCCCAGCGTCAGAAAATCTCCAGGGTTTCAGGGGGTAGTTGAGACCCTGGAGATCATGATTCAGGTCGATTTGTCCGGTCCCCGCTCACGTGATCACCGGTATACATCGTATAACGGTGATCACGTTACAGTAAATGACAGCACCGGTAAAAAATTATTTATCTCCCCTCTGGCATGAACAAACATGTCAGATGGGAGATTAATCTCCTCCCCGGTCTCCCGGTGTCGCCAAAGTGCCCCCCCCCGACCCCCTCCCGGAAAATCCAAGATGGCTGCGCGCACAGCAGCGCGCCGGCCGCATTCACCCTACTCCTCTGATTTATGTCGCATGTGCCATGACACATGCGACAGAGAACTCCTCCCCAGGCCCTGCCAGGTCACCCCCTATAACCCCACAGGTGTTCCCCGGTGTCCCATGGTACCTGTGCAGCGTTGATCACCCGCGGCCCCCTCCTTCACAATAGACACTGCCGCATGCACAGAGCGGCTGTCAGCTCAAGTTCCTGTGTTCAGACACAGTGAGTGGTGGTAACCATGCATCTGTAAGCTACTGCAATGCCCTGCTCATGAGGTAAGGAAAATAGTTGATCAGGAGATCTATACTACATTTACAAATGGAGGGATTTGCTATTTCTGTTGCCCTGCTGAACGACTACCAAACATGAGAGTCCGTTATACGCCACAAGAAAACATGTCTAAATATCGAGCTCTGTTGTTTAGTATTCATTCAGCTGGATAACTGGACTTAAAGGGGTATTCCATCTCTAAGATCCTATCCCCAATATATAGTAGGTGGAATAGCAATAATATCAGCAAATACCAATATTTGGAAATGTAGAATAGTTCTCCTGATTAGGCATGCCCTTACCTCATGAGCAGGGCATTGCAGCTTTGGTAGCAACAGTTACGACATGGACTCTGCTGCTGTGGATCCGAGGAGAGTGGGTGCAGATTCATTGCACCCACACTCCTCACATGGAGGGTCTGCACTCCTAGAAAATGGGGGATACGTTCCCTGAGCGTGTCCCCCCATATTCTAGACGGTCCAGAGTCATCGTGGGACCCCTTTATTTTTTTTCCTTACAATAAATTGGTGAAAAAGGGAATGTTTTGGGGAGTGTTTTTTCAAATACATTTTTTTTTCGTCTATTTGTTTTGTTAGTACTGACAGTTTGTGATGTCGGGTATCTGATAGACGCCATGACATCACAAACTGCTGGGCTTGATGTCAGGTGACTTTACAGCTAGTATCAACCCCATTTATTACCCCGTTTGCCACTGCACCAGGGCACGGGATGAGCTGGGGTGAAGCGCCAGGATTGGCGCATCTAGTGGATGCGCCAATTCTGGGGCGCCTGCGGCCTGCTATTTTTAGGCTGTGAACGGCCAATAACTATGGACCTTCCCACCCTGAGAATACCAGACCACAGCTATCCGCTTTACCTTGGCTGGTGATCCAGTTTGGGGGGGACCCTACTTTTTTTTTGTAATTATTATTATTTATAAAATAATTATAAAAAAGAGCCTGGGGTGACCTCCACATTGGATCCCCAACCACGGTAAAGCTGCCAGCTGTGGTTTTCAGCCTACAGCCTTCTGCTTTACCCTAGCTGGCTATCAAAAATGGGGAGACCCCACGTCATTTTTTTTTAAACTATTTTTTTAAATAAAAAAAAAATTAATGGGCTTCACTGTATTTTGATTGCCAGCCAAGGTAACGCCAGGCAGATGGGGGTGGCAACCAGTAGCTGTCTGCTTTATCTGCGCTGAGAATCAAAAATATCGCTGCTATGTCATTTTTTTAATGATTTATCTGTACAGCACTGTCATGTCAGGTAATCAAAATACAGGGAACCCCTTTTTTTTTTTAGTTATTTAAAAAAATAATTAAAAATATATATATATGGGCTCCCGCTGCATTTTTTGTATTGCTAGCTGAGGGTAATCCGAGCAGCTACTGGCTGCTAACCCCTACTGCTTGGTGTTACCTTCACTGGCAATGGAAAATCCAGGGAAGCATTTTTTTTGCCAAAAAAAAAAAAAAATGACGTGGGCTTCGCCATATTTTTGTATGCTAGTCAGGTACAGCAGGCAGGTACGGGCTGCCCGTAACCAACAGCTGCCTATTTGTACCCGGCTGGGAACTAAAAATATAGGGAAGCCCTTTTTTTAATTATTTCATGAATTTCATGAAATAATTAAAAAAAACCTGACGTGGGCTTCGCCCCCATTTTTGTGTCCAGCCGGGTACAACTAGGCAGCTGGGGATTGGATCCGCAGCACAGGTTAGCCCGAGGTTTCTGGGCCCTTCTGCTGCGAATTGCAGTCTCAAGCCGCTCCAGAAAATGGCGCTCTCATAGAAGCACCATCATCTGGCGCTGTATCCAACTCTTCCAACAGCCCTGGAGCCGGGTGGCTTGTTGGGTAATCATCAGTTAATACTAGCTATATTTTACTAGCTAGTATTAAGCCAGAGATTCTTAATGTCAGGCACGTTTGACCCAGCCATTAAGAATCTCCAATAAAGGGTTAAAAAAAACACCACACAAAGGAAAAATACTTTAATTGAAATAAATACACAGACACACTTAGAGACTCCATCTTTATTACCCCCTGTCATCCCTCCACGATCCATGGTCTTCTGTCTTCTTTCTCCTTCAACACATGCAGCTCTGTCTGCTCCATCAGACAGCAGTGCATGGGAGAAAGGACGCTGTGCTCCGTGCAGAAATCACTCTGTGACAGTGACCACAGGCTCCCGACTCTAAGCGGTGGCACGGATTGCCATAGCAACGGTGCTCCAATCACGTGATTCCGGTGCCGCTGCATGCTGGTAGTGGGACGTCCCCGTCACCGCTACCAAGCGCGTTGCTATGGCAACGGTGATCTCCGTTATTGACTGGCTATGTCACCGGTCAGGAGCCGGCTTCTGCGGACGCTGGGAACTACGGTAAACATCGGGTAACCAAGAAGCCCTTTCCTTGGTTACCCGATGTTTACCTTCGTTACCAGCGTCCGCCGCTGTCACGTTGTCAGTGCCGGCGGCTGCTGCCTGCACACATAGCCAGACTACACATCGGGTAAAATTAACCCGATGTGTACTGTGGCTAGGAGTGCAGGGAGCCAGCGCTAAGCAGTGTGCGCTGGTAACCAAGGTAAATATCGGGTTGGTTACCCGATATTTACCTTAGTTACCAAGCGCAGCATCGCTTCCACGCGTCGCTGCTGGCTGGGGGCTGGGGGCTGGTCACTGGTTGCTGGTGAGATCTGCCTGACAGCTCACCAGCAACCCGTGTAGCAACGCTCTAGCGATCCCTGCCAGGTCAGGTTGCTGGTGGGATCGCTGGAGCGTAACAGGGAGATGCAATCACAGGTCCTAGCATGTCGGCGTGATAGTCATGTGACCAGTCTGTAGCCAATGAGATAATAGACACGTGACTGGTCACATGGCTATTTTGACGTCATGATAGGTCTTGCATCACTGCTGGCAGTGCTGGTTATCGGGAAGATTCAGCAATCATTGGATGGAATAGCGGCAGGAGACAGAGTGCAGGACGGATCACAGGGACAGGTAAGTGTTATGGCAATGTTTATTAACTGTATGTGTACATTTATAATGTGTTTTTATGTGTTTGTGATTGCCGCCCATTGTTTCCTATGGGGTTCGAGTGGTTCGCCGAACCGAATTCGAACCAGGCCTCAGTTCGGTGAACCGAACTCGAGCCGAACCGCGGCCAGTTCGCTCATCTCTAGTCAAGGCTTTGAAGTCAATGCCGAATTACCAGATTAGTCTATGTGTATACATTAACTATTTGGGTGCAGGCATTTGTGCACCAAATGTGCATCTCCTGGCAGAAAAACACATCAAAAACTCATCAAAACTGCATTGCATTTTGGTGCGTTTTTTGCCAGGAGATGCAGATTTAGTGCAGAAATGTCTGCACTCAAATACTCAATGTGCACACGTTGCCTAATCTGGTAATCCGGCATTGAGTTCAATGACTTCACATGAGGTGAACTTAATTATTTCACCTGAGGTCAGTTCATAGCTTGGTTACCATGGGAAACCCAGCTGTGACCTCAGGTGAATGCCGGATTACCAGATTAGGCAAGGTGTGCACATTGAGTATTTGGGTGCAGACATTTCTGCACCAAATCTGCATCTCCTGGCAAAAAACACACCAAAACTGTATGAATTTTGATGTGGTTTCAGTGCGTTTGTTTGCTGGGAGATGCACATTTGGTGCAAAAATATCTACACCCAATCTATCTAATCTATAGACATTGTCTAATCTAGTAATCCAGCAATGAGTTCAATAACTTCACCCTAGGTGATTTCACTGAGTTCACCAGAAGTGAGTTCACCTGAGGTCACAGCTGGGGTACCATGGGAACTGCCAGCTGTAACATCAGGTGAACTCAGTGACATCACTGCTCTCAGCCAGTGTGTCAATGACGACAGCAGTGAGCAGTCACGTTTTCTAATGTGATTGGGAATTACAACCTCAAGATGCAGCAGAGCTGGGATCATCATGGGACCTCGTGTGGATTAAGTTGGACCTCCAAGGGTGTTTTGGAGTTTAATAAATTGGAGAAAGAGGGTTTTTTTAATAACTAAAGGATTTTTCTCTGTGTTTATTACTTTTGACTTACAGGGTTAGTAACTTACCTCAAGTTGAATGACAATTGTGTTTTTTTGACAAATCACAGACTGAGAATACCAGCCCCTAGCTGTCTGTTTTATCTTTCAATTATTCACTTAATTTTACACTCCAGAACCAATCACAGATGCCGGCAAGATGGCAGTCTGACTATAACCTGTCATGGGGTGACAGGAGATAATAGGGAACCAGGGATCCTAAACTGGCCCTCAGGTTAGGGGGGGCCCTAGCTGTCCCTGATCCCAGAGATATGTCTGATGGTAATGATTAGTGATGAGCGAGTACTAAAAAGCTCGGGTGCTCGAAGCTCGGGCCGAGCCTCCCAAGATACTCGTGTACTCGGCCCGAGCAACGAGCCCAATGTTATCCTATGGGAGACCCGAGTATTTTTGTGAAATGACCCCCCGGCAGCATGGAGAAAATCTAAAAATGTCACAAAAGTCTCAGAAGAGTGCTCAAATGACATGGCAACAGCATGGGGAAGACCCCTTGAAGCATTTATCACTGAAAAGTCACAGCTGTGAACAATTTTGTCCGCGTTTTACGCCATTTTTACGGACTCACCAGAAAACCTTCCAAAATGACCCCAAAATGATTTTTCATGGCGGAAATGTTAAGGGCACATACCCAATAGTGAGATAGAGCTGGTGTATGTTACTTTTTGAGATTAATACATGAAAGATTTTACGTGAAAACATTGTGTGGCACTCCGATGTCCCTGAGAAGAGACGTACATGAAGGCCTCTTGAGTCTAATGTGCCCATTTTGAGGAAGTGAGTCTTTGTAGTATTTTCCTTTGCCAGGGCAGTCCAAAATTGTGAGGTTCACCAATGCCCCTGCATACAGACGTGCATGAGGGCCTCAAAACATTAAGTGTCCATTGTCAGGAAGTGGGTGTATTATAGTATAGCCTTTAGGCAGGGCAGCCAAAAATTGGGAGGCTCCACGTTGTCCCTGGATAGAGACGTGCATGATGGCCTGTAAACCTGAAGTGCCCATTGTAAGGAAGTGGGTGTATTATAGTATAGCCCTTAGGCAGGGCAGCCAAAAATTGGGAGGCTCCACGTTGTCCCTGGATAGAGACGTGCATGAGGGCCTGTAAACCTGAAGTGCCCATTGTAAGGAAGTGGGTGTATTATAGTATAGCCCTTAGGCAGGGCAGCCAAAAATTGGGAGGCTCCACATTGTCCCTGGATAGAGACGTGCATGATGGCCTGTAAACCTGAAGTGCCCATTGTAAGGAAGTGGGTCTATTGTAGTATAGCCCTTAGGCAGGGCAGCCAAAAATTGGGAGGCTCCACGTTGTCCCTGGATAGAGACGTGCATGAGGGCCTGTAAACCTGAAGTGCCCATTGTAAGGAAGTGGGTCTATTGTAGTATAGCCCTTAGGCAGGGCAGCCAAAAATTGGGAGGCTCCACGTTGTCCCTGGATAGAGACGTGCATGAGGGCCTGTAAACCTGAAGTGCCCATTGTAAGGAAGTGGGTGTATTATAGTATAGCCCTTAGGCAGGGCAGCCAAAAATTGGGAGGCTCCACGTTGTCCCTGGATAGAGACGTGCATGAGGGCCTGTAAACCTGAAGTGCCCATTGTAAGGAAGTGGGTGTATTATAGTATAGCCCTTAGGCAGGGCAGCCAAAAATTGGGAGGCTCCACATTGTCCCTGGATAGAGACGTGCATGAGGGCCTGTAAACCTGAAGTGCCCATTGTAAGGAAGTGGGTGTATTATAGTATAGCCCTTAGGCAGGGCAGCCAAAAATTGGAAGGCTCCACGTTGTCCCTGGATAGAGACCTGTTAGGTTCTTAGTGCCTCCGTGCTTGCATTTAAAAACCGCACGTGTGTGCCTGTTGGTGGCAGCTTTCCGCTGCATTTGTGTGAGTTTTGCAAAAACTTGGATATAACGCACAAGTCTAGTGAATACACATCAGCACAGCATTGCAAAATGCGCAAGGGCGTTGTCAACGAACAAGGAAGTGGACGTGATGGTGGTGCAGGCAGAGACCGAGGTTGTGTGCAAGCTCTAATTTCGCCACAACAAAGGGCCACATCTAGTCGCTCGCACGTCCTGTCCCAAATTCTTGGGGACCGCAGCAGTACACCGCTCTTGAACCAAGACCAGTGTCAACAGGTTGTTAGTTGGATAGCGGATAATGCTTCCAGTCAGATTGGCACCACCACAAACACTCTGTCTTCCACACGGTCAAGTGTCAGTAGCCGTGATACTGCACCGCACATTTCAGAACCTGATCCTCCTTCCTACCACCAGGCCGAGTACACGTCCACGGACATTACTGATCCCACACTTGGACACTCGGAAGAGCTGTTCGTTCACGTTTCCATTCACAAATTCTGGCCTCTCGCCAGCTCCTGTTGAAGTGGGCCATGACGAGATTGTATGTACAGATGCCCAAATATTTGAGCAGCCACGTTCTCACGAAGTTGGCAACGTGTCTCAACAAGGGGTGGACGATGATGAGACACAATTGTCAGGAAGTCAGGAGGAGGAGCAGGGTGCGGAAGAGGAAGACGACGTGGTGGATGATCCAGTAACTGACCCAACCTGGCAGGAGGATATGCAGAGCGAGGACAGCAGTGCACAGGGGGAGGGAGGCGTAGCATCACAACAGGCAGTAAGAAGCAGAGTGGTGGCCCCAGGCAGACGTCAGGCAACTGTTCCCCGGAACAACACGACACAAGGTGCCTGTACAAATGTTAGGTCTTCCCGAGTCTGGCTGTAATACTATTGTATGTATTGAGGATTTCGATTGCGTTAGGGCAATGACAACCAGAGACGAGTTCTTGGTGCAAGACGTTTATAATATGCAACCAGCAAATATGTACATAAACGGAACAAAAACACAGTAGAACATCAATACAGGAAATACCTTCCAGGGACGGAGCGAAAGGGAATTCCCGGGACCGCGCACCGGACTCCCCCAGGGAGACCACCAAGAGCGAACCCCTATACAGGGACTGTCTGGCAATCACCCCAGAAGCCCTAAATGCGCAGCAGCCGGGACACAAAAGGGCAATAGGTAAGTCCAAAAATGTCCGTACGTGATGTGAGTCCAGAGTGGTATTAAACGGAAGGAACCGGGCAGAAGTGCCGACCAAAGACGGCAAACGGAGTCCGGGCACAGCTAGATGATACCAGATGAAGTCCAGAGTCGGTGTCGGTTGTTTTCCAAGAGGATCCGAATAACAATCAGGAACCAAAAGCAGCAGGGCAGGAGCACACAGGAAGCAGTATACTCAGGCACTGGACTAAGCTTTAGGGGCGGCTTTTAAACAGATGGACAGGAAGTAGGGCAACAGAACAGAAAACTCCATGTTAACAAAGGGCAAGCTCTTTCAAAAGAAAACTGGAAAACCCGGAACTCTGACACTGGCAGTTTTTTAAGTTGGCTCCAGATGATTCTAAAAAGGCCATTTGCAACACCTGCCATGCCAGCATCAGCAGGGGTACCAAAACTAGCAGCCTGACCACCACCAGCATGATCAGGCACATGTCAGCCAAGCACCCGACTTTGTGGGAAGTACAACAGAGTCGAGGAGCAGTGCTTGCTGATGTCACTGCTACGTCTTCGCTGGTTGTGCATGCGAGCCAATCCCCTGTCCATGCTGCCTGCGAACAAGCCTCCTCCACTCCTGCACCTGCAGTTGCCTACGCAGAAAGAACACCATCATCAAGCACGTCCTTGTCCCAGCGCAACGTTCAGTTATCCATTCAGCAAACCTTTGAACGCAGGCGCAAATACACTGCCAACACCCCACATGCCACAGTTCTAAATGCTAACATTTCGCGACTGCTTGCGCTGGAAATGTTGCCTTTTAGGCTGGTTGAGACAGAAGCATTCCGCGACCTGATGGTGGCAGCTGTCCCACGTTACTCGGTCCACAGCCGCCACTATTTCTCCCGGTGTGCCGTCCCCGCATTGCATAACCACGTGTCACAAAACATCACACATGCCCTGAACAACGCTGTTTCAGCCAAAGTCCACCTAACCACAGACACGTGGACAAGTGCATGTGGGCAAGGCCGCTACATCTCGTTGACGTCACACTGGGTTAATATTGTGCAAGCTGGGACCCAGTCTGAGCGAGGGATGGAACACGTCCTTCACACACCAAGTTTTGCAGGCCCTACCTCAGTCAGGGTTTCACACACACTCTACAGCTCCGGAATGTCATGCTCCTCAGCCTCCTCCTCCTCCTGCGCATCCTGATCCACTTTACCCTCCACACCAGTCCCAAGCTGGAAGTGTCGCGGGCGGAGGAGGGGACGGTGCGCTCTCCCACTGCTCGGGTCCGGCTGACGCTGCTCTACGGCTGCTGCTGCTCGTTGGCTCGAGCGATGGCCGGATCCCGGGGACTCGAGCGGCGCTACTCGCCCGTGAGTGAAAAGGGGTGGTTTGGGTTTTGGGGATATTGTCCGTGACGCCACCCACGGTTGTGGTGATTGTGTGGACACCACCGCTGCTCTGGACGGGGATCCCGGGAGCCTGTGACAGGGAGCAGCTTTGTTGTTATTTCTCCCCTCCGTGGGTAGGGGGGTTGGTTGTCCCGGGGCCTGGTGATGGGGTAGACATGGATGACAGGCGGGTTGCGGGGCCTGATGAGGTGCAGGGTCGCAGGGGCAGCGCTGTGCCGCACGGCACGGAGGTACTCACTCAGCCCAATGATGATGACACAGTTCACGGTAAAACAAGTGGCTGGATGGACGGGTCACTGGGACGGCTGCGGTTGTTCCTCCCTGCAGGTTAGTGATGACTGTCTCTCCCTGCACCTAAGTTAAGTGTTGGTAGTGATGGTTTCCCAACGGTAACCCGCTCCCCGACCTGGATATGGGCCGGAGGAGCCCCTTTTGCCCACAGGCGCTGGCCCTGGGAGACGGTTTCCCTTGGCAGTGGCTGTGTCTCCCCTTCACGGTTGTACGGTTGCCTTCTATCTGGACTTGGCTGTTTGGAAACCCTGAGGTTCCCTTCACTAACGGATTTGTCAAATTCACGGCGACACCAAGCCTTGCCGGGATCCGAAAGTCCTCTGCCAATGGTGCTGGCTTCTCTTTGTATACCGGTCCGGTACGGCCGGGTCACCACCCGTCCACGGTCCTTACGGCAGACTCCAATCGGCCTCCACTGCAGACGGTCACCACATCCTGCCAACCTTGCTGTCCTGTCCGGGCCACACACCCGGACCAACTTCAGGCTCTTTGCTGTCACTTTTCTCCTCTCTACTACTTTCCTCCTTCCACTTCCTTAGCTTAACTCTCACTGCCTGTGTTTTCCCTCCTCCTCGGTGGGTGGAGACCAACCGCCTGGCTCCACACCCTGGTGTGGACAACAGCCCCTGGGGAAGGCAACAAGGATTTTGTGTTTTGACTATGATATGCCTGCAGGGAGTGTGGGGTGTTTAAGTGTTGTGCTCTGTGGCCCCTGGCTTGTCCAGGGCGACACAGAAGCACTGCAGCACTGCCTCGGCGAAGCGGCAACAGGCAGTGCTGAAGCTAATCTGCATAGGTGACAAACCCCACAATGCAGAAGAGGTGTGGACAGCTCTGAAACAGCAGGCAGATCACTGGCTCACAACTCTGAACCTAAAGCCAGGAAAGGTCGTGTGTGACAATGGCCGGAACCTGGTGGCGGCTTTGAGGCGAGGCCAGCTGACACATGTTCCATGCGTGGCCCATGTGCTCAACCTCGTGGTTCAGCGGTTTCTAAAGTCATACTCAGAGCTGTCTGATCTGCTGGTAAAAGTTCGCCGCCTGTCTGCACATTTTCGAAAGTCACCTACTGCTTCAGCCGGCCTTGCCGGCTTAAGACGCCGTTTGCATCTTCCGGCACACAGACTGGTGTGTGATGTCCCCACGCGTTGGAATTCAACTCTGCACAAGTTGGTCAGGATATGTGAGCAGAAGAGGGCAGTTGTTGAGTACCTGCATCACCTAAGCCGTCGGGAAATGGGTCAAACTCCACACATAACACCTGAGGAGTGGAGATGGATGTCCGACCTATGCACCATCCGCCAAAACTTTGAGGACTCCACCAAGATGGTGAGCGGCGATGACGACATTATTAGCGTCACCATACCGCTTCTCTGCCTTCTAAAATGGTCTCTGCTCAAAAAACAACCATGATGCATTGCAGGCGGAGCGCGATGAGTTTGAGCAAGAAACAGTAGTGGGTGTGGGTGATGATAACACACAGCCCAGCCTCGTCTGCAGTGGAGGACTATGACGAGGAGGAGGATGAAGACATGGAGCAACTCTCTGGCCAAATTGAGGATATGACATGCAGTCATATCCTCGGTTCAGCGTGGCTGGCCAGAGGACAGGGTAGATGATGAGGAGGAGGAGGAGGAGGACAGCATGTTCAGTCATCGTGTTGGTCAGGATACTGAAGTGATGGCTGTTAAGAGTCTGGCACACATGGCTGACTTTATGGTAAGCTGCCTGTCTCGTGACCCTCGCGTTAAGAACATCTTGGCCGACAATCATTACTGGTTGGTAACACTGTTAGACCCACGCTAAAAGGAGAACTTTATGTCTCTTATTCCCGAGGCGGAGAGGTCAGGCAAAATGCAGCAGTTCCAGAAGGCCATAGTCACGGAAGTAGGCAAAGCATTCCCCTCACAAAACGCTAGCGGCATAGGTCAGGAATCAGTGGACAACCAAGGCGTACAGCCGAGAGGGGCACAAGTCCAATCCGCCAGAGGTAGGGGAACAGTCTTTAAGATGTGGGACAGTTTTCTCAGCCCCTCACATACCACAGCCCCTGAGGTGAGGGGTAGTGCCACAAGAAATCCTAAGTTTGCCCAGATGCTCAAGGAGTACCTTGCAGATCAAACAACTGTACTCCGACATTCCTCTGTGCCTTACAATTAATGTGTATCCAAGCTGGACACGTGGCATGAATTGGCTCTCTACGCCTTGGAAGTCCTGGCCTGCCCTGCCGCTAGCGTTTTGTCAGAGCGTGTTTTTAGTGCCGCAGGTGGAATCATTACAGATAAACGCACCCGCCTGTCAACTGTAAATGCTGACAGGCTGACTCTGATCAAGATGAACAAGGGTTGGATTTGGCCAGACTTCACCACACACACCAACAGCAAATTACAGCGGAATTTAAAGTTTGTAACGGGAATTTGCCATGTACCTCCACTCACCCATGGTAACACACTTCTGGACTTTGGCTACTCGCTGGACTGCTCCTCCTTCTCCTCATGCGCCATCATGGTGACCGTTACAATAGTTAAGCCGTTGTTTCAGGTATACCCCCAGTGGTAAATTTTTTCGCCCATTCTTTCTGAATGGGCATTACAACGACAGGAGACCCGCTCCTTTGCAATGGGAACAATGTTTTGAGGCCCTCATGCACATCTCTATCCAGGGACAATGTGGAGCCTCCCAATTTTTGGCTGCCCTGCCTAAGGGCTATACTACAATAGACTCACTTCCTTACAATGGGCACTTCATGTTTACAGGCCATCATGCACGTCTGTATCCAGGGACAATATGGAGCCTGACGCTGCCACCGACTGCCACACACATGCTGTTTTTAAATGCAAGCACGGACGCAATAAGAACCTAACTGGTTTTTAGGAGCGACAATTACTGAGAAGTCTGACACTATCAGACACTGCTGACTGACGTGTATTATACACTAGACTTGTGCGTTATATAATAGTTTGTGCAAAACGCGCACCTGTACCCTGCCACCGACTGCCACACACGTGCTGTTTTTAAATGCAAGCACGGACGCAATAAGAACCTAACTGGTTTTTAGGAGTGACAATTACTGAGAAGTCTGACACTATCAGACACTGCTGACTGACGTGTATTATACACTAGACTTGTGCGTTATATAATAGTTTGTGCAAAACGCGCACCTGTACGCTGCCACCGACTGCCACACACGTGCTGTTTTTAAATGCAACCACGGACGCAATAAGAACCTAACTGGTTTTTAGGAGCGACAATTACTGAGAAGTCTGACACTATCAGACACTGCTGACTGACGTGTATTATACACTAGACTTGTGCGTTATATAATAGTTTGTGCAAAACGCGCACCTGTACCCTGCCACCGACTGCCACACACGTGCTGTTTTTAAATGCAAGCACGGACGCAATAAGAACCTAACTGGTTTTTAGGAGCGACAATTACTGAGAAGTCTGACACTATCAGACACTGCTGACTGACGTGTATTATTATACACTAGACTTGTGCGTTATATAATAGTTTGTGCAAAACGCGCACCTGTACCCTGCCACCGACTGCCACACACGTGCTGTTTTTAAATGCAAGCACGGACGCAATAAGAACCTAACTGGTTTTTAGGAGCGACAATTACTGAGAAGTCTGACACTATCAGACACTGCTGACTGACGTGTATTATTATACACTAGACTTGTGCGTTATATAATAGTTTGTGCAAAACGCGCACCTGTACCCTGCCACCGACTGCCACACACGTGCTGTTTTTAAATGCAAGCACGGACGCAATAAGAACCTAACTGGTTTTTAGGAGCGACAATTACTGAGAAGTCTGACACTATCAGACACTGCTGACTGACGTGTATTATACACTAGACTTGTGCGTTATATAATAGTTTGTGCAAAACGCGCACCTGTACGCTGCCACCGACTGCCACACACGTGCTGTTTTTAAATGCAACCACGGACGCAATAAGAACCTAACTGGTTTTTAGGAGCGACAATTACTGAGAAGTCTGACACTATCAGACACTGCTGACTGACGTGTATTATACACTAGACTTGTGCGTTATATAATAGTTTGTGCAAAACGCGCACCTGTACCCTGCCACCGACTGCCACACACGTGCTGTTTTTAAATGCAAGCACGGACGCAATAAGAACCTAACTGGTTTTTAGGAGCGACAATTACTGAGAAGTCTGACACTATCAGACACTGCTGACTGACGTGTATTATTATACACTAGACTTGTGCGTTATATAATAGTTTGTGCAAAACGCGCACCTGTACCCTGCCACCGACTGCCACACACGTGCTGTTTTTAAATGCAACCACGGACGCAATAAGAACCTAACTGGTTTTTAGGAGCGACAATTACTGAGAAGTCTGACACTATCAGACACTGCTGACTGACGTGTATTATACACTAGACTTGTGCGTTATATAATAGTTTGTGCAAAACGCGCACCTGTACGCTGCCACCGACTGCCACACACGTGCTGTTTTTAAATGCAACCACGGACGCAATAAGAACCTAACTGGTTTTTAGGAGCAACAATTACTGAGAAGTCTGACACTATCAGACACTGCTGACTGACGTGTATTATACACTAGACTTGTGCGTTATATAATAGTTTGTGCAAAACGCGCACCTGTACCCTGCCACCGACTGCCACACACGTGCTGTTTTTAAATGCAAGCACGGACGCAATAAGAACCTAACTGGTTTTTAGGAGCGACAATTACTGAGAAGTCTGACACTATCAGACACTGCTGACTGACGTGTATTATTATACACTAGACTTGTGCGTTATATAATAGTTTGTGCAAAACGCGCACCTGTACCCTGCCACCGACTGCCACACACGTGCTGTTTTTAAATGCAAGCACGGACGCAATAAGAACCTAACTGGTTTTTAGGAGCGACAATTACTGAGAAGTCTGACACTATCAGACACTGCTGACTGACGTGTATTATACACTAGACTTGTGCGTTATATAATAGCTTGTGCAAAACGCGCACCTGTATGCTGCCACCGACTGCCACACACGTGCTGTTTTTAAATGCAACCACGGACGCAATAAGAACCTAACTGGTTTTTAGGAGCGACAATTACTGAGAAGTCTGACACTATCAGACACTGCTGACTGACGTGTATTATACACTAGACTTGTGCGTTATATAATAGTTTGTGCAAAACGCGCACCTGTACCCTGCCACCGACTGCCACACACGTGCTGTTTTTAAATGCAAGCACGGACGCAATAAGAACCTAACTGGTTTTTAGGAGCGACAATTACTGAGAAGTCTGACACTATCAGACACTGCTGACTGACGTGTATTATACACTAGACTTGTGCGTTATATAATAGTTTGTGCAAAACGCGCACCTGTACCCTGCCACCGACTGCCACACACGTGCTGTTTTTAAATGCAAGCACGGACGCAATAAGAACCTAACTGGTTTTTAGGAGCGACAATTACTGAGAAGTCTGACACTATCAGACACTGCTGACTGACGTGTATTATTATACACTAGACTTGTGCGTTATATAATAGTTTGTGCAAAACGCGCACCTGTACCCTGCCACCGACTGCCACACACGTGCTGTTTTTAAATGCAAGCACGGACGCAATAAGAACCTAACTGGTTTTTAGGAGCGACAATTACTGAGAAGTCTGACACTATCAGACACTGCTGACTGACGTGTATTATTATACACTAGACTTGTGCGTTATATAATAGTTTGTGCAAAACGCGCACCTGTACCCTGCCACCGACTGCCACACACGTGCTGTTTTTAAATGCAAGCACGGACGCAATAAGAACCTAACTGGTTTTTAGGAGCGACAATTACTGAGAAGTCTGACACTATCAGACACTGCTGACTGACGTGTATTATTATACACTAGACTTGTGCGTTATATAATAGTTTGTGCAAAACGCGCACCTGTACCCTGCCACCGACTGCCACACACGTGCTGTTTTTAAATGCAAGCACGGACGCAATAAGAACCTAACTGGTTTTTAGGAGCGACAATTACTGAGAAGTCTGACACTATCAGACACAGCTGACTGACGTGTATTATACACTAGACTTGTGCGTTATATAATAGTTTGTGCAAAACGCGCACCTGTACGCTGCCACCGACTGCCACACACGTGCTGTTTTTAAATGCAATCACGGACGCAATAAGAACCTAACTGGTTTTTAGGAGCGACAATTACTGAGAAGTCTGACACTATCAGACACTGCTGACTGACGTGTATTATACACTAGACTTGTGCGTTATATAATAGTTTGTGCAAAACGCGCACCTGTACCCTGCCACCGACTGCCACACACGTGCTGTTTTTAAATGCAAGCACGGACGCAATAAGAACCTAACTGGTTTTTAGGAGCGACAATTACTGAGAAGTCTGACACTATCAGACACTGCTGACTGACGTGTATTATACACTAGACTTGTGCGTTATATAATAGTTTGTGCAAAACGCGCACCTGTACGCTGCCACCGACTGCCACACACGTGCTGTTTTTAAATGCAACCACGGACGCAATAAGAACCTAACTGGTTTTTAGGAGCGACAATTACTGAGAAGTCTGACACTATCAGACACTGCTGACTGACGTGTATTATACACTAGACTTGTGCGTTATATAATAGTTTGTGCAAAACGCGCACCTGTACGCTGCCACCGACTGCCACACACGTGCTGTTTTTAAATGCAACCACGGACGCAATAAGAACCTAACTGGTTTTTAGGAGCGACAATTACTGAGAAGTCTGACACTATCAGACACTGCTGACTGACGTGTATTATACACTAGACTTGTGCGTTATATAATAGTTTGTGCAAAACGCGCACCTGTACCCTGCCACCGACTGCCACACACGTGCTGTTTTTAAATGCAAGCACGGACGCAATAAGAACCTAACTGGTTTTTAGGAGCGACAATTACTGAGAAGTCTGACACTATCAGACACTGCTGACTGACGTGTATTATTATACACTAGACTTGTGCGTTATATAATAGTTTGTGCAAAACGCGCACCTGTACCCTGCCACCGACTGCCACACACGTGCTGTTTTTAAATGCAACCACGGACGCAATAAGAACCTAACTGGTTTTTAGGAGCGACAATTACTGGGAAGTCTGACACTATCAGACACTGCTGACTGACGTGTATTATACACTAGACTTGTGCGTTATATAATAGTTTGTGCAAAACGCGCACCTGTACCCTGCCACCGACTGCCACACACGTGCTGTTTTTAAATGCAAGCACGGACGCAATAAGAACCTAACTGGTTTTTAGGAGCGACAATTACTGAGAAGTCTGACACTATCAGACACTGCTGACTGACGTGTATTATTATACACTAGACTTGTGCGTTATATAATAGTTTGTGCAAAACGCGCACCTGTACGCTGCCACCGACTGCCACACACGTGCTGTTTTTAAATGCAAGCACGGACGCAATAAGAACATAACTGGTTTTTAGGAGCGACAATTACTGAGAAGTCTGACACTATCAGACACTGCTGACTGACGTGTATTATACACTAGACTTGTGCGTTATATAATAGTTTGTGCAAAACGCGCACCTGTACCCTGCCACCGACTGCCACACACGTGCTGTTTTTAAATGCAAGCACGGACGCAATAAGAACCTAACTGGTTTTTAGGAGCGACAATTACTGAGAAGTCTGACACTATCAGACACTGCTGACTGACGTGTATTATTATACACTAGACTTGTGCGTTATATAATAGTTTGTGCAAAACGCGCACCTGTACCCTGCCACCGACTGCCACACACGTGCTGTTTTTAAATGCAAGCACGGACGCAATAAGAACCTAACTGGTTTTTAGGAGCGACAATTACTGAGAAGTCTGACACTATCAGACACTGCTGACTGACGTGTATTATACACTAGACTTGTGCGTTATATAATAGTTTGTGCAAAACGCGCACCTGTACCCTGCCACCGACTGCCACACACGTGCTGTTTTTAAATGCAAGCACGGACGCAATAAGAACCTAACTGGTTTTTAGGAGCGACAATTACTGAGAAGTCTGACACTATCTGGACTGTTTTACACTGTGTACACCAGCCCCAGATATGATGAAGGCTGGTATACGGTCACCACTACCCTGCCTGCCTGCCTGCCTGTATACTGCTACAATAGTCCTGACAAGGACTCTTCTGGTCACTAGCCTGTATTCCGACCTGGCTATACCCTGCCTGTATATAGCAACAATAGTCCTGAGAAGGACTCTGCTACTGTACTCCGACCTGGCTATACCCTGCCTGCCTGTATACAACTAGAATAGTCCTGAGAAGGACTTCTGGTCACACTGTTTGCAGCCCTGCTCCGGAACTAACTATAAAGGGCCGCAAAGCTTTCCCTGAATCAGCGACACTCTCCCTGCACTGACTGTCTGGATAGTTGTGAGCAGAGCACAGCGCGCCGGCCGGTATAAAGGCTCGGTCACGCTGTGCAGGCCGGCCAATCACTGCAATTCCACAACTAACAGGGCTGTGGCATTGCAGTGGTCTGCCAGCCAATCCCTGCATGAGGGCTGGCTCTCAAAAGAGCGCCAACATGCAGAAATGAAGACCACGAGTACAGCACGAGTATCGCGAGATTACTCGGTCCCTGCCGAGCAGCCCGAGTACAGCGATACTCGTGCGAGTACCGAGTAGTTACAAGCATGCTCGCTCATCACTAGTAATGATGTCTGGGCTGCCTTCCAACGCTTTCTTCTGACCAGCCCTCTTCTTCAAAAATGTAAATAACATATAGAATAGATAATAAGAAAGAACAGATAGAATAGAAAGAAATAACAGAATAGCTTGATGGAGGGATAGCTAGCTTGGCCAGCTGTTTTTTTGGGGTTTTTTTTGGGTAAAAAATTGACGTAGAGTCCCCCAATTTTTCTTATTCAGTACAGGAACAGGAGCCTAATGAGCAAGTGCAGTGAATATGTATGAGTCAAATGATCTGCCGACTCGATAAGAACAAAGATCTGCCGAGCAGTTTGACAGCCGCCCCGGTGATCGGTGAGTATGTAGTGCTTAGAGAGAGAGAGAGACAGAGAGAGACACCGACACTGACACCCCAAAATCACTCCAGTATTGATTTTGTCATTCTGGAACTAAGTTCGTGAGCTGCGTTTTTGTTGACAAAACCGCGGCGGGTAAAACGCAAACAATTTGTAACCATCTGTTTTGCCATCCGTTTTTCAACCCCTCATTGATTTCAATGGGTGACACAAATAGACAAAAGCGCAAGAAGAATTAACATGCTGCTTCTTTTTTGTCACAAAATTTTGTCTAAAAAACTGCTGACAAACTGCAATGTACGCACAGCAAATCTGACTGCTTATAGACTTTTCTGGGAAGTCAAAAGTGAGAAAGTACTGACAACAAAACTGCACCAAAAAATAACACAAATGACAAAAACTGCAGAGTGCCCATATAGGCTAACAACCCCTCTCCTCCACACTCTGGGAGGGCTGGGACAAGAGTAATGAATCCCACAAATACTGACAGACAGGGGAAAACCAAGACTCAAACTCACTACAAGCACACACAGGGGAAAACACAATACATGTTCAGGGAGAAATAAAATACAGGGAGGAAATAAACAAGCAGCAAGGATATTTCCACCACACACCAAATAACATACAACAGTTCACCAACAACTGGATCACCACGCATAAAGACCGGTATTGCTGGAGCAAAGATAGAGCTATAATCAGCATGAGTGACCATCTTTTAAAGGGCAGAGGTGGCTGGGATAGGTCTTCAGCAACCTGTGATCCCAGCAGCAATTCACAAGCCAGCATGAATTAACTCCTGCTAGACTGATGACCAGTGAGTACAAAGCAAAGCAATGCCCAGATTCTCAACAGCAACACAGATCTCCCCATTGGCTAGCCCATGAACTGTCCCACTAAATGGGCATATCCAAACTTGTGTACGCCCCTAGCATATATAAAGAGGATGCATGCTCTGTACTGGTCTGTTCGGTTCCATTTCTAGTGACCAAGAAGAGACTTCATATCCGACTGTGTCTGGTGTGAATTCTTTTATGCATGCACTTGGCCTATACCAATTTGGCCAGGCAGTAGGCAACTAGTGATCTCTGGTTAAGAGTTTACCCTAACATTATTGGTGCCCAACGTGGAGCCAATAGACGGAGACACCTGAAATCCTGATGAACCGGCAACTGGAATGGCATGACGTGCTGGACACCCCAGGAATTTGATCACTTCCTAACGAGAGTACGGTAGGTCTGCTGATTTTTCATAATCTGTAGTCTTCCCGTGGTCTCGGGGGGGTGTGTGGCACTGAATGCCTGACTGTGTCCGGTTTGTTGGGGTATCTGTTGACGGGCAGACGGGTCTCACGGCTATAGGCCATATTAATCTCGGAAGAACCGTCACATATTCAGTTGCCTGCTGCCTGTTGTGTATTTGTGAAGAGAGCATGTGGGTTTGTGAGTGGTGTCTGTAAAACGTGTAAAGTATATGGTTTGTGTTTGCCTGTGATACGGTTTGTGGTTTTTGTAGTGCCAAGCTCAGACTGAGTGCAGAGCCTTTTTTGTAGTGCCAAGCTCAGACTGAGTGCAGAGCCTTTTTTGTAGTGCCAAGCTCAGACTGAGTGCAGAGCCTTTTTTGTAGTGCCAAGCTCAGACTGAGTGCAGAGCCTTTTTTGTAGTGCCAAGGTCAGACTGAGTGCAGAGCTTTTTGTAGTGCCAAGCTCAGACTGAGTGCAGAGCCAGATGTAAGGGCCCAGCTTGGCTAGACTGAGTGCAGAGCCTTACGTTATACATAAATCTAACCTTTTTAAAGTGTTTTCCTGGAGTGAATCGGCTGGTATAGACACCTTGTAGCCAGGGGTGACACCATTGGTGTCTTTATGAATTACGGACCATGTAGAAACTGGGCAGGGACACTGTGACAAGGCGCCTGCTGCAGACTTAACAAAAACTTTACTTAGTGTTCAAGTTGTGTGTCAGTTGTGAGTCATCTACTCCTGTGTTTGTTTGTTGGTTTTGTTGGTGTTGTTTATCTTGAGAGAAAGATGGAGAAATTGATGAAGTTGTGTGTAGTTGTGGTCGGAAAAAATCCGGATGAGTGGACTGTGTTGAGAGTGGGGACTCTAGGCCGCAATCCTGTGATAAACCATGTGTTATTCCTGGTGTCAGCCATTTTAGGTCAGATTTTAAAATAGTGGACGAAGCACATGGCTGAGGCATGATTGAAACAAAGACAGGAAGTGAGTCGGTGGATGTGTGAAGACCATATGCTCTGTAAATGTTTGAACAAAGACTGGGTGGACTATTATATACTTAGACAGAAAAATAAGGGTTTTTTTTATCTATAATTAGACTTAGATCTGGGACATATGTCTGTGTGTGTATAAATATATATGTATAAGTACAGACTATAGAAAATGGGGAGAAAGAGTTTGAGCAGATGTGAGGTCAATTTTGCCTTTTCTCTGCCACATGTTCCTACAGATTTTAAAATGGTGGATGAAGCACATGGCTGAGGCATGATTAAGACAAAGACAGAGAGTGAGTAGGGGGATGTGCAATGGATTGGATGGAGTACTATATACTTAGACAGAAACATGAGTGCTTTTAACTGTAGTTGGACCAGGACTGTGGATATCTGAATGTGTGTGTATATGATATATATATATATATATATATATATATATATATATACAGTTAGGTCCAGAAATATTTGGACAGTGACACAATTTTGGCGAGTTGGGCTCTGCATGCCACCACATTGGATTTGAAATGAAACCTCTACAACAGAATTCAAGTGCAGATTGTAACGTTTAATTTGAAGGTTTGATCAAAAATATCTGATAGAAATTGTAGGAATTGTACACATTTCTTTACAAACACTCCACATTTTAGGAGGTCAAAAGTAATTGGACAAATAAACCAAACCCAAACAAAATATTTTTATTTTCAATATTTTGTTGCGAATCCTTTGGAGGCAATCACTGCCTTAAGTCTGGAACCCATGGACATCACCAAACGCTGGGTTTCCTCCTTCTTAATGCTTTGCCAGGCCTTTACAGCTGCAGCCTTCAGGTCTTGCTTGTTTGTGGGTCTTTCCGTCTTAAGTCTGGATTTGAGCAAGTGAAATGCATGCTCAATTGGGTTAAGATCTGGTGATTGACTTGGCCATTGCAGAATGTTCCACTTTTTTGCACTCATGAACTCCTGGGTAGCTTTGGCTGTATGCTTGGGGTCATTGTCCATCTGTTCTATGAAGCGCCGTCCGATCAACTTTGCGGCATTTGGCTGAATCTGGGCTGAAAGTATATCCCGGTACACTTCAGAATTCATCCGGCTACTCTTGTCTGCTGTTATGTCATCAATAAACACAAGTGACCCAGTGCCATTGAAAGCCATGCATGCCCATGCCATCACGTTGCCTCCACCATGTTTTACAGAGGATGTGGTGTGCCTTGGATCATGTGCCGTTCCCTTTCTTCTCCAAACTTTTTTCTTCCCATCATTCTGGTACAGGTTGATCTTTGTCTCATCTGTACATAGAATACTTTTCCAGAACTGAGCTGGCTTCATGAGGTGTTTTTCAGCAAATTTAACTCTGGCCTGTCTATTTTTGGAATTGATGAATGGTTTGCATCTAGATGTGAACCCTTTGTATTTACTTTCATGGAGTCTTCTCTTTACTGTTGACTTAGAGACAGATACACCTACTTCACTGAGAGTGTTCTGGACTTCAGTTGATGTTGTGAACGGGTTCTTCTTCACCAAAGAAAGTATGCGGCGATCATCCACCACTGTTGTCATCCGTGGACGCCCAGGCCTTTTTGAGTTCCCAAGCTCACCAGTCAATTCCTTTTTTCTCAGAATGTACCCGACTGTTGATTTTGCTACTCCAAGCATGTCTGCTATCTCTCTGATGGATTTTTTCTTTTTTTTCAGCCTCAGGATGTTCTGCTTCACCTCAATTGAGAGTTCCTTAGACCGCATGTTGTCTGGTCACAGCAACAGCTTCCAAATGCAAAACCACACACCTGTAATCAACCCCAGACCTTTTAACTACTTCATTGATTACAGGTTAACGATGGAGACGCCTTCAGAGTTAATTGCAGCCCTTAGAGTCCCTTGTCCAATTACTTTTGGTCCCTTGAAAAAGAGGAGGCTATGCATTACAGAGCTATGATTCCTAAACCCTTTCTCCGATTTGGATGTGAAAACTCTCATATTGCAGCTGGGAGTGTGCACTTTCAGCCCATATTATATATATAATTGTATTTCTGAACATGTTTTTGTAAACAGCTAAAATAACAAAACTTGTGTCACTGTCCAAATATTTCTGGACCTAACTGTATATATATATATATATATATATTTGTATGTGTATGTATGTATAAAAACACAGACTATGGGATATAGGGGGAAATAGTTGTGAAAAAGAAAAAAAAAAATCAGTTTCCCTTCCCCTTCCCCTTCCCCCCACATGATGCTACAATCCCAACAAAGTGAAGGAAATCACATGCTGTGGGGCCATTTTCTATAGGCCTCAGTGGAGCTGACAAAACTGCAGCCACTGAATAACATGAAGTGTTAGTAAATGTTTATAGCACTAAAAGATGGAATATTGAATGATTGGGTGGTTGTGGAAAACACTAAATATAGATCCAGTGTGCAGGTTGGATTGAGTCAGGACAGTCACAAGGAGCAATATCTTATTAATTAATAAGCAATAAAAGAATACAGAACCAGAGATTTGGCTATCATAATTTAGATCGCTTGCAGGACCACAGAAGTGGCAATCTCTGTTTAGATGATGAAACTGCCATTTGTGGTTGGACCACACAATTACCACTATTTAGATGATAAAATAGCAAATTTTGGCTGGAAAACAGATTTTTGCATTATTTGGAAGCTAAAATAGCAATGTGGAGCTTGAGAACAGATTTTTCACTATTTAGAAACTTAAACAGCAATTTGGAGCTGGATAAGAGATTTGCCACTATTTAGAGGCTGAAATAGCAATTAGGAGCAGGAGAACATAAATATCACTATTTAGAAGCTGAAACAGCAATTAGAAGGCTAAAATAGAAATTTGGAGCTGGAGAACAGATTTGGCACTATTTAGAGTCTGAAATAGCAATTTGTGGAAGGACCACACAATTAGCAATCACTAGATGATGAAATGCCGATTTGTGGCACACATCGTTTCCCACACTGCACGCCCCTGCAGTTCCCTATTCTACACCACCTTCCTCCAAACTATCCCAACTACCTAAAATTAAACTCGCTAGCTAAGCCAACTGTTCAGCAGCAGTGGCGGTAGCAATGTCCCTAAGCTGTAGTAATCAGAAAATGGTGTAGACGCTGTATGTCCAAATTTTATATGCAGAGGGACATGTGATTTAGGCAGCCAATGACGCATATTGTGTCTGAACATTGTGGATGTTTTCTGCACCCTGATTAAGTAGATAGAACGATGGTCTGCACTCAGACTTATAATGATGGTGGTGCAAGTGAAAATTGGGTCAAGGACCCTAGTATCAAATCCCAAACAAAGTTACTGCACTCGATATATGTGATGCAAAATGTGGCAAATTTTATTAAATAAGGAATTGCAACTATGCAAGACCCGCCTGGGTCTTAGTCAGGAGTCGCTGTATAGTGGGTGTCTGGAGGATGAAAGATGAGGTGCACTGTAGCACTAATGCATAGAAGAAGGTGCCTTGAGGATTCTACACAGGGTTTGCAGGCGCAGCAGCGCTGTTGCTATTGACAGAGTGTATCTTGGATCATTATGACTAAGACCCAGGTGGGTCGAAATGTCTGATTGCATAGTTGCAATTCCTTATTTAATAAAATTTGTCACATTTTGCATCACATATATCGAGTGCAGTGAATTTGTTTGGGATTCTGCACCCTGATTGGCTGCCGGAACATCCAGACTCGAGATGAGAGAACCTATTCAGAAAAGGTTTGCCAATTTCAGCTTCGGTACGATCCTTGGCCCGTTCAGCTCAGTCTTGGACATCCGAACACTTGTTAAAAGTTGATAATGTTTGTTTTTGTTTGGTAACTGTTCAGCTTGCAAAACCATCCACTCCCGGCCCAATCACAGCCATGTCAAGTACTGGCATGGTTGCGAATGGCCAGGAAAATCACTGTAAAAAAAGCAAGCAAAATGGTTAAAGCAGAGCATATTTACCAAGTCTACCTGTAGCTGTAATGCTACTTCCTCTCATGAATATTCACTGCTTCCCATGCCCACCAGCATCCTGACGTAACTGATTGGTTCAGTCAAAGTGCACCTCCATCCTCTCTGACAGTGTCTGTGATTGGTTAGAATCACATATGCTGTCTGTGTCCTTATAGTTGTGTAAAAATAAATTAATTAATTCAAAAAATGACTTAGTGTCCCCCCCGTATATTAATACCCAGCACAGCTGCCGGACCAGCTGTGTGTGATTTCTTAGCTGTGTATCAAGATAAGAGGGACAGCATGCGTCTTTTTAAAAATATTTAAATAAATAATTTTAAAAAAGCATGCGTTTCCTCCCAATTTTGATATTCAGCTAAAATAAAGCCGACAGCTGGGGGTTGGTATTTTCAAGCTGGGAAGGCCCATGGTTATTAGGGCCCACCAGCCTACAAATAGCCTGCAGCTTCCCAAGAATTGTTGCATACATTAGATGCGACAATCTCAGTGCTTTACCCGACTCTTCCCAATTTGCGTGGTCTGGTGGCAATCGGGGTAATAGGGGGTTAATAAGGGCTCACAGCTGTCATCAAGCCCTGGATTATTTATGAGTAGAGGTAAGGGTCTATGACACCTCCCCATCACTAATCCCATAAGTAAAAAACCCACAAACGCCAAAAAAATCCTTTATTTTAAAAAACAACAAATAGATCTTTTTCACCCCTTTATTAAGCCCCCAAACACCCACACATATTCCACAGACATGATGTCTCATGACTATCCCAGCTCTGCTACATCCCAAAGTTGCAGTGCACAGTCACATTAGAGAACATAACTGCCTACTACGGCTTCAGACAGAGACTGACTGAGCCACAGCTGTGAGCTGTGACATCAGTGAGATTACCTGCAGTCACAGCTTGAGGTTCCCATGGTACCGCAGTTGTGACCTCAGATAAACTGACCTCAGGTGAACTCATTGAACACAGTGACCTCACCTCAGGCCACCTGAGTTCAATGAGACCTGCATCTCCTGGCACAAAACCGCATTATTTTTGCCAAGAGGTACAGATTTGGTGCTGAAAATTATACTGCAAATTTTTGCATCAAATCTGCATCTTCTGGCAAAAAAGCATCAAAATGCGATGCGATAGTAATACGTTAGTGATGCATTTTTTTTTTGCCAGAAGATGCAGATCTTGTGCAGGAATTTACAGTATAAATAAACCTAAAGGTTAATAGAGTTCACAGCCACGAGATCTCCTGGCAGCTGTGGCCCGGAAACGTTAAAGGAACCTTTAAGAGAGCCTTTAAGTTTCTCAGAATTCCTAGGTGTTGGGACACCTGGAGGCTTTGATCTCTGGTAACAGTTCACAGCCTCTAGATGTCCCTCCATCTGGGAACTCAAGGGATGTTAAAGGCTGTCTTAAAGGCTCCCATAAAGTTACGGGATTGAAAGCTGTCGCGAGACCCGATGGATGTGAGCTCTGGCAACCTGAAGGTAATCAGAGTTCACAGCCACTGTGTCTCCCTGTAACTGTGAGGCCCAGAGATCTTAAAGGAGCCTTTAAGAGAGCCTTTAAAATTCTGAAAGTTCCCAGCTGTTGGGACACCTGGAGGTTTTAAACTCTGGTAACAGTTCACAGCCTCCAGATGTCACAGCAGCTGGGAACTCAAAGAATGTTAAAGACTCTTAAACTCTCTCTTAAAGGGTCCCTTAAAGTTATTGGTATTATTGTGACTTTCTAGGGAAATCTTTGCAGTCAGACTCTCTTCCAGGCCCACTTATTAAACTTCTTGAATATTTGCTGCTTCCCCACCCACTCTCTGTCTATAGCAATCTGTGTTTTGTTACTGTAGCAGTGAGGGTGGAGTGCAGGGCACACCCGCTGGAAGATAGTTTCACATCATGGGTTGGCACCAATTTGGTGTTGAATGAAGGAGAAGTAGCATCTTGCTGCCCTAATCACCTGAGTGCAGGCTTATTACCGAACATGATGAGTTATGCTGGAAGTGAGGCAGAGCTGGAGGACATCATTCGGCTGGACGGGTAACTGTTAGCTGATGGGCCTAGTTTTTAGAACACAGATGACTTTGTTCCTGAGATTTTGGCGGGTCCAGCCTGAAAAATGAAAATGTCGAAACCCCGGGGAAGAAAAGAGTTGATAGAGATTTTATGTTTGTTTTATTGCATGATTTTATTGTGTTGCATGTGACGCCCCTGGACTATCAGGTCGTCACAGGGTATTGTGCAATCTGCCCTCCCATGCAATATCCATCGCCTTCTTGGTTATGGGTCCTCAACTATATAGTGTTGCCTACATCAGCTAATTAAAATCCTAGGTGCACTCTGCACCACACCCACCAGACACACCAGTGACTGACCTGAGTGGAATAGGGTCGCCCACTTGAGGGGTTGGTTAGGGGAGGTCAGGAGTGTCAGGAGGGGGAGAGTAGTTTTGGAAGCAAAGGAGAGAGGAGGTCAGGAGCAGGGCTTCTTGGAAGCCATGTTGGTAGCAGACAGTGGTCTGAGCCTAGAAGGATCTGGACCCCCGGTCGCAGGGGATCATAGCAAGGGGCACGGATCTGTGGAGGAGGACAGCCGGCGGCTTTGCACCATCACCAAGCTGGGACCAGGGCACGACGGGGTACATGGACCCTAGGTCAGGGAGTAGCTTCAGGCAACCTGACAATTTACCCGACGAGAACGGAGCCTTCAAGATCCACTCTCCACCCTCTCCAGAATCGGGGTACTAGCGCAACGAGGGGATAGGACTTTCCACTAAAACGGTCCACGAAATCCCAAGCGTGAACCCTGAGAGCAAGCTCCCACACTTAGCCATAGTGGGGAGCGGGACCTGACTAGTTCCATACTACCAGGACCAACAGAGAAGTAAACTTAGTGCTAGGAGGCAGGTCACGGATCACCAGGCAGCACCATTGGGGACGGGGCAGCGGTATCCAGAACTTTGGTTTAACTTTTGGTTTGGTTGTCGGTGTCAGCTTAATGGACTGAGTGAGTACGCAAGTGACCCCCTTCGCTCCCCACGGCACTCCCCAAACACCATCACCCAGTCCCAGGGCATTCCCCCTACCCGTGGAGGGTTCTAACACCTGGCTGCCCCATTCCATCGCTCCCGGGTACTCCCAACTGCAGTGGTGGTACTCCACATTACCACATACCACAGGTGGCGTCACGAACTTTAACACAATCCCCTGTAAATACCCCCTTTATTTGAGAGGCCGCACGACCCGCGGGTCCGGACACCCCTCGAGCCACCGTGGATCCGGATCTGAGTAGCCCGTCTGCTGACACGGGGGCGGCACATTACAGATTTCTGCATGGCAGCAGATGGCCAGCATTAAAAAGGAGAGGAAAGTGGGAATGTGGACTGTGACCTGCACAAATGTGTGTTCAGTAGAGATGAGCGATCCTATTTAGCAAGATTGGAAAATGTTAAAATCGGACATACGAGCATTCACTGCAAAAATCGGCGATCTTGCCAAGGATCGGTAAATGATCGCATGGCAAAAAACATCCTCTCCTTGCCCATCACAGCCATGTCAAGTATTGGTATAGCTCTGATTGGCCACTGTAAAAAAAAGGAAGGGTTAAAAGGGTTAAAGCAGTACAGACTTACCAAGATCCCACTGCTGCAGCACTACTTTCAGGTCCAATAATTATCACTAATGCATATTCACTGCCTTCCTCTTCCACCAGCGTCTGTGATTGGCTGCCATTGGACCATGCCGCCACCCTCTGAGACAGCGTCTGTGATTGGTTGGAATCACACAAGTTATCTGTGACCTTATACAGGGGGTGATAAGTAAATAATTAAATAAAACAATTGGCGTAGAGTCCTCCCACGTATGGGTACCAGCATAGATAAAGCTGACGGCTACAGGCTGCAGCCCCCAACCGCTTGCTGATCTTGGCACTGTATCAAAACAAGAGGAACCGAATGCCGCTTTTTTTTAAATTTAATTGTTTGAATAGATAAAAAATTTAAAAAATTGTTTGATTTTAATTGTTTGTATAGATAAATAATTTAAAAAATCGGCGTGCAGTACCCACCCAATTTTGATACCCAGCCATGATAAAGCCCGACAGCTGGGACTGGAATTTTTAGGCTGGGGAGACCCATGCTTATTGGCAGCCCCCCAGCCTGAAAATATCAGTCTGCAACCGCCCGGAATTGCTGTATGAGTGACATCACCACTGATCGTGTGACTCAGTCTCTGCCTGAAGCTCACAGCGGGCAGTCATGCTCTATGACGCTCGCTATGAATTCATATGTAGCAGAGTTAAAAGTAGAAGATGCAGATTTGGTGCAGGAATTTGCCGTATAAATTTCAGCACCAAATCTGAATCTCTTGGCAAAAAAGAAGTTTTGTGGAAGGAGAGGCAGGTCTCAATGAACTCAGGTGACCTGAGGTGAGGTCACCTGAGGTCAGTTTATCTGAGGACACAGCTGCAGTACTGTGGGAACCTCCAGCTGTTACCACAGGTAAACTCAGTGATGCCACTGCTGACAGCTGCATCTCAGTCAGTCTCTGTTTGATGCTGCAGATCAAGTACCCAAGCCAGGATCATCATGGGACACTATGTCTGTGTAATACGTCGGACCTATGTGTTTTGGGGGTTAATAAATTGTGAAAGAAGGTGTTTTTTTTAAATAAAGTATTTTTTAGAGTTTGTGTTTTTTTTTTTAAATTATATGATTAGTGATGGTAAGGTCTCATAGACCACTACCTATCACTAATCCAGTGTTTGATGACATCTGTAAGGTTAACCCTTATTACCCCAATTGCCACCACACCAGTTCGTTGAACTGTTCGCTGAAAGGTAAGGAAAAAGTTAGCTGTTATCGAATAAAACCAATCTTTGCCAATTTTTGAGAAAATTGCTCATGAATTCGAGCCCAAGCTGATTGAGCCAAGGCTCGTATTGAAATTGAAATTGGCAAACTTTTTCAAACAAGTTCGCTCATCGCTAGCATTGGGTAATGAAGGTAATCATTTTGGAAAACCTATCCACCGCCACAAAAATTACTTTATTACCAGCAGAGTGACTAAGATCCATAATAAAGTCTATGGAAATGTCTGTCTAAGGCTTGGTAGAGACCCTCAATGGCTGCAGACAACCTGACAGATGAGAATGCGATGGCTTACAGTGCGCACAGGTGGCACATGCACACACATAGAACACCAGATCCCTCAGAATTTTGGGCCTCCAGAAACGACGCAATAAGAGGTCCAGAGTACCTTTCACACCAGGGTGACCAGCCAAGACGGAATCATGATGTTACCCCAGATTCTTAAGGTGAAGATTCAGTGGAACAAATGACTTGTTAGCTGGGACCCCCGACGGTGCCTCATCCTGAGCCTCCGCAAATCTCAGTCTCAGGCCTCCGACACACATCCATTAAAAACACGCACGTGTCATACGGCCCGTTTTTCAAGTCCGTGTTCCGTTTTTCTGTCCGTTTTTTGGGTACGTGTGGTATCCTTGTGAATGCCATATGCTAGCCGTGTGTGCGTGTTGGTTGACCATGTATGCGTGAGAAAATTAACTGACATGTGAATGTGTTGTACGTGTGATTTTATGTGTGTTTGTGATGCACAATGTCGTTGATACGTGTCGGCTGACAGCAGACAGAGTCTCTCATAGAGAATGAACTCGGGTGAACTTCACCCAACTCCATTGTCATATTGTGACTCTGTCTGGGTGTCGCGTACTGATTAGCGGTCATCCGTGAAGGAATCCCCGGTGACCGCTAATCTCCAGAGTAACTGAAGTGAGCAGCGTGATTAGTGCTGCCATCACTCTGGTTACCCGCGGCTAGCTGGAGTCCTCCCCCCGAGACCGCAACTCACCTGTGACTTCATCGCTGTCACTCGGGAGTCTTGCTGTCACTGTTGGAGGATCCAGCAGTGGCCGCGAGTTACCTGAGTGACGTCATCGCTGATCGCGCTACTCCCTCTGTTGCTGCGTGGAGATGACAGGAGCGGCGGTGTTCTTCTGCAGCTCCTGTCACCTTCATGTAGCAGAGCTGGAAGCGACACGGGACCTCCGTGGATTACGCCGGACATGGATGGGTTTTTGGGGAATAATAAATTGGTGACCGAGGGTATTTGTTACTGTTTATTTTTTCAAATAAAGGTTTTTTCGTTGTGTGTGCATTTTATCTTCTAATTACTGGTTAATCATTGGGGGTGTCTCATAGACGCCTGCTATGATTAATCTTGGACTTAGTGGCAGCTATGGGTTGCTGCCATTAACTCCTTATTACCCCAATTGACAATGCACCAGGGCAAATCGGGATGAGCCGGGTATAGTCCCAGAACTGTCGCATCTAATGCATGTGGCAATTCTGGACGGCTGCATGGATGTTATTCTTAGGCTGGGTGGCTCCCTATAACGTGGCGCTCCCCATCCTGAGAATACCAGCCTTCAGCTGTTTGGCTTTAACCTGGCTGGCTTAAAAGGTTGGGGGAACTGCACGCATTTTTTAAAAATTATTTATTTATTTATGTATCTGCACAGTCTTGACACGCCCACCAGATGTTGTGTTTCTGTGATGTCATTAAGCCGCGACTCAGCGCGTAGGCGTGTCTCACATGGACCTATCGTGTGTGCCGGTTGGCGGAGAAAAACAGGGATACAAATATTTTTTATTTAGCAAACACATTAATTATTTTTTGGATAGAAGTTGTGGAATTATCAAAAGCTGTGCAGCGTGGCGTCGGCGCAGATTTAACGGTGAGTACAAGAGTTGGGGAGACTGACTAAACGACTAATAGAGGGCCAAACATGACTGAGACAGAAAGACAGACAGAGATGAATCGACCGATGGACTATAGATGAATGTCGGATGCAAACATTATTATGTAATCTTAAACGTTGTCATTATTAACTTAGTTAATGTTTCCCTTTTGAATTTTTTTAAACAAGGTTTTTAAAATATTATTTATTATGTTTTATTATTATATTTGTTCTTCTAACAAATGTCATGCGGAAACGATGCTGTAATCGCTAACAAGATTGCTATCTCTGTAATTGTAAGATCATGGCGGATTACAAGTAACTACAACCCTAGCAATGTCGTTAGCAATGTGACCTGTATGGTTGCTTGAAAAATCGTCCGACATAGCACATGTAGCTGTCCCCTTGTCTTTGTACAAAATTACATACAGGCTAACTTTGGTATATGTGAATCAAATAAATGTAAGAATTATTACATTTAGAAATTAATTTTTCAGCATAAAAAATGTATTTAAAAAAATAAATAAAAAAAAATTGACTAATTTAAAAAAAATACACATTTAAGTAAACCAAAATATCTTTATTAAACATCATCACGATTATCATTTTAGAGCATTATTTCCAAACATCAAACCATTCAGCAATATAATCACAAATAAAACATGCTTATGCATTTATTGCCATAAACAATGCATTTTCTAACATCAATTCAATATATACATTTTATTTTTTTATTTTTTAACCCCTTTATTTCATATTAACATAAAATAAACTAACTAATACTGAAAAATAATAATTTATCATATGTATGGCATTTTTAGCATAAAAAAAAAAAGCCTATGGCCACACGAATATTTCCTTTTTTAAAAAAACAAAACATTTTTTGAACTTATGTTTTTTTTGAAAATTTGGATTTCTTGCGTCCTATCATGGAGGTGACACAGTAAGTTTTTATTTAAATTCACCTATAACGCCTTTTACGGGTAGACACAGATGTAGATGGAAGGGGATTAAATTCCCTACGATACTGATCTCTTGCTGATCGCCAACGTTGCCGTACTGTATCAACTGTTGATATATTTAATATTTTAAAATCTAAATTAAAAAGATTTTAAACATACATTAATACTGAAAATGATACACAAACCGACCCAATTAATTTGGTAATCTGATTAGATGGTAATAGAACCAATTTTTTTGGGGATTTCAATCATTTAAAAATATACTTTGCTAAAAAACTAAAAATTAAAGACATCGATGTTGTTTAACTATTTTAAACTAACTAATATCTCCACTTTAAATAATTAACACATTTTAATTTTATTGGTCTAAGAAATTTATAACAAAAAACCTTCCAAGTCAATACATGAATTTAGCAGCATTATTGACAATTACAGATACTTTATTGTAAAAATTTAGATATGAAACGCAACGCAAATAAAAAAAAATTCGGCAAAATACATCGCCACAGCAACATACATATATCACACATGCAACCGGCAGACTAATTTAAAAAAACAATTAGAAAATAACAAGACAGGACGCACCTGCGATCTAGCGTGTAATAACATTTTCTTGGTCGCTAGCACAGGAGCATCATGTGAAGTATAATTTTAAATTTCATTAGTTTAAATTAATAATGTATGGGTTTTTTTAAACAAAATTAAAAAAATTAAAAATTTAAGAAAAATTAACAGAAAATACCAAAAATCAACACAAATGAAAAATATTTTAAGTAATAAAAGTGTTTTTATGAAATAAAATAAAAAAAACCCTACCAAATCTAGCACGTTTGGCAGGAGAACAACGTTCCCATCAATTGTTCGGATACAGATCTTGAGCCACATCCTCCCATGCCCTCTCCACTGTAAAGCTGGGTTCACACTAAACGACAGCGACAACGACGTCGCTGTTACGTCACCATTTTCGGTGACGTAACAGCGACCTTGTAAGTCGCTGTTATGATCGCTGCTTAGCTGTCAAACACAGCAGAAGCAGCGATCATAACGTCGCTGTTCTACATGTGCAGAGAGCAGGGAGCCGCGCTTAGCGCTGGCTCCTTGCTCTCCTACAGTACACATCGGGTTAATTAACCCGATGTGTGCTGCAGCTACATGTCACAGTTCAGAGAGCAGGGAGCCGCGCGCACTGCTTAGCGCTGGCTCCTTGCTCTCCTTGCTACAGTATACATCGGGTTAATTACCCGATGCGTACTGCAGCCACATGTCACAGTGCAGGAGCCGGCACTGGCAGCAAGAGCGGAGGCTGGTAACCAGCGTAAACATCGGGTAACCAGGGAAAGGTCTTCCCTTGGTTACCCGATGTTTACGCTGGTTACAGCTTACCGCAGCTGCCAGTGCCGGCTCCTGCTCGCTTCATTTCGTCGCTCTCTCGCTGTCACACACAGCGATGTGTGTGTCACAGCGGGAGAGTGACGACCAAAAAATGAAGCTGGACATTCAGCAACGACCGGCGACCTCACAGCAGGGGCCAGGTCGTTGCTGGATGTCACACACAGCGACAGCGACGGGACGTCGCTGCAACGTCACATAAAATGGTGACGTAGCAGCGACGTCGTTGTCGTTGTCGCTGTGTGTGACACCAGCTTTAGTCGATCCCTGTAGCCTCCGACCCTTGTGTCCCACAATACAGGATGTCGTTCAACAGCTGATATGATTCGCTCTGTATCCACTCTTGGAACCATATTTTTGAATGTTAATAGTGGTAAAATAAGCCAAGAATAGTGCAGCAAAATGTGCCAGAGAAACTGCTCACAATGTGTTGAGGCAGCAAAGTAGCCAACACACCAGCACAATACTTATACCATACACCTGCTGGACAAATTTACATTCATGACTATATATTTAGTTAAACGGACATGCATTATAAGGACACGCATCCGTGTTTGCTAACGTGTGCGCACCAAACCATTGACTTTCATGGGGTCCGTGTGTACATGTTCCGTGCAGGAAACGGACATGCTGCCGTGAAAAACGGAAACACGTACGGATCACGGAGACAGACACACGGACATTATGAAAAACACAAGTGTAACCTCAAACATAGATTAACATTGGTGCACGTTTGTCCGTGTCTCTGGTATATACGAAAACGGACCAAACACACACGTTTTTAACGTATGTGTGTCGGAGGCCTCAACCTCAGTACTGAGTGTCGATGCCACCACTCCCTTCTGCAGGATGGGCACATGTTCCTCACAAGGTTTCCCCCCCCCAGGAAAACTCCTGGACAATGCATCAGTCTTAAGGGGGTGTTACACGCAGCAATATCGCTAGCGATATCGCTGGTAAAAGCACCCGCCCCGTCGTTTGTGCGTCACGGGCAAATCACTGCCTGTGGCACACAAAATTGTTTGGAGCCGACCGTCACACGTACTTACCTGCCTAGCAACGTCGCTGTTGCAGGCGAACCGCCTCCTTTCTAAGGGGGGCGGTTCGTGCGGCGTCACAGCGGCGTCACTAAGTAGCCGCCCAATAGAAGCGGAGGGGAGGAGATGAGCGGCCATAATATCCCGCCCATCTCCTTCCTTCCGCATTGTGGGCGGCCGCAGGTAAGCTGCAGTTCGTTGTTCCCGAGGTGTCACACGTAGCGATGTCTGCTGCCTCGTGAACAACCTGCGTGCTCAACAATCAACGTTTTTTAAAAAAAGGAACGACATGTTAACAATGGACGATAAGGTGAGTATTTTCCATCATTAACGGTCGTTCCTTGCTGTCACACACAACGATGTCGCTAACGATGCCGGATGTGCGTCACGGAATCCGTGACCCCGGCGATATATCGTTAGATACGTCGCTGCGTGTGACGGGGCCTTTAGTATTTTTAGACTCTGGACGATAAGTTACAAAAAGGTAAACTTGTTGAAAATTAATGACCACCAAGCTTGTGTAAGATGTTTAGCCTACTCGCAGTACAAGAGACTTTTAAGATCAGTAATAACAGTAATAGGATGAATAGCTCCCTACAACAATTGTTGCCACCCCTTGAATGCAAATTTGATGATGAGTAGTTCCCTATTACCAATGACATAATTGCGTTCTAATAACTTTTTGGTAAAGGAAGTACATGGACGCAGTTTACCAATAGATGGACCTTGAGACAATACAGTTCCCACCTTCACCTCTGATGCGTCAACCTCGACTGGAAAGGGTAAAGACAAATGAGGTTGTATTAATACGGGTGCTGACACAAAACATTTTTTTAGACAGTCAAAAGGGTATAAAAGGACTCTCAGACCAGTTAGAAAAGTTTGTATCCTTTTTCGTCATGTTAGTCAGAGGTTTTGCAATGGCAGAAACTTTTTTAATAAACTTCCTGTATTAATTAGCAAACTCAAAAAACATTGCAACGCTTTAAAGGGACTGTATCACGTTTTTTTAGTTTTGTATTAAAAATAGTGATTCTGAAATCAAGTATTTCTAATACAAAATGAAAATCGTAGCTTATTTAGTTTTTATGTAATTCTTATCTTACTGTATGCACTGGGAGCCATGTTGGATTTGCTGTTTGTGTAACGACAGTTACACACTCCTTTCTGGCAGCCCCTGTGCATAGAGAATAGTGGTCGCTATCCGACCCTATGTGTAACGTTACAGTGGGTGTGTGCTGTGACCTGGACACGCCCCCTGGGCTGTCCAGATCACAGCAAAGGGAAGATCTCAGCGCCATTTTGGGGAGATTCAAGCCATGTTTTTTGCACCACTTTACACCTGTCAACCGCCGGGATGTGAGTCCGGGACGCCTCCCCTCCTCCCGTTACTGATGACACCCCCTCCCTCTGTTCTCACCAGCCTCCTGCCGGTACCATCTGTAATGAAACCCCCTCCCTCCCTCAGCTGTCCCCAGCCCCGTTCTGGCGGTCGCCGGTGTGTGTGTCCTCCCTCTGTTCTCACCAGCCTCCTGCCGGTACCATCTGTAATGAAACCCCCTCCCTCCCTCAGCTGTCCCCAGCCCCGTTCAGGCGGTCGCCGGTGTGTGTGTCCTCCCTCTGTTCTCACCAGCCCCCTGCCGGTACCGTCTGTAATGAAACCCCCTCCCTTCCTCAGCTGTCCCCAGCCCCGTTCTGGCGGTCGCCGGTGTGTGTGTCCTCCCTCTGTTCTCACCAGCCCCCTGCCGGTACCGTCTGTAATGAAACCCCCTCCCTCCCTCAGCTGTCCCCAGCCCCGTTCTGGCGGTTGCTGGTGTGTGTGTCCTCCCTCTGTTCTCACCAGCCCCCTGCCGGTACCGTCTGTAATGAAACCCCCTCCCTTCCTCAGCTGTCCCCAGCCCCGTTCTGGCGGCCGCTGGTGTGTGTGTCCTTCCTTTGTTTTCACCAGCCCCCTGCCAGTACCGTCTGTAATGAAACCCCCTCCCTCCCTCAGCTGTCCCCAGCCCCGTTCTGGCGGCCGCCGGTGTGTGTGTCCTCCCTCTGTTCTCACCAGCCCCCTGCCGGTACTGTCTGTAATGCAAACCCCCTCCCTCCATCAGCTGTCCCCAGCCCTGTTCTGGCGGCCGCCGGTGTGTGTGTCCTCCCTCTGCTCTCACCAGCCCCCTGCCGGAACTGTCTGTAATTCAAACCACCTCCCTCCCTCAGCTGTCCCCAGCCCCGTCCACGTTCGTGTGTGTGTGTCAACCCTTCCGCTTGCCACCCTGTGTGTACTGGTGATACTGTCTGCATGGTTGTTTATCTAATCCTGTCCTGTGTGATACTGTGTGCTGAGCTGTGTATCTAATCCTCTCCTGTGTGATACTGTCTGCTGAGCCGTGCATCTAATCCTCTCCTGTGTGATACTGTCTGCTGAGCCGTGTATCTAATCATCTCCTGTGTGATACTGTGTGCCTGAGCTGTGTATCTAATCCTCTCCTGTGTGATACTGTCTGCTGAGCCGTTTATCTAATCCTCTCGTGTGATACTGTGTGCCGAGCTGTGTATCTAATCCTCTCCTGTGTGATACTGTGTGCTGAGCTGTGTATCTAATCCTCTCCTGTGATACTGTCTGCTGAGCCGTGTATCTAATCCCCTCCTGTGTGATACTGTGTGCTGAGCTGTGTATCTAATCCTCATGTGTGATACTGTGTGCTGAGCTGTGTATCTAATCCTCTCCTGTGGTACTGTCTGCTGAGCCGTGTATCTAATCCTCTCCTGTGTGATACTGTGTGCTGAGCTGTGTATCTAATCCTCATGTGTGATACTGTGTGCTGAGCTGTGTATCTAATCCTCTCCTGTGATACTGTCTGCTGAGCCGTGTATCTAATCCTCTCCTGTGTGATACTGTGTGCTGAGCTGTGTATCTAATCTTCATGTGTGATACTGTGTGCTGAGCCATGTATCTAATCCTCTCCTGTGTGATACTGTGTGCTGAGCTGTGTATCTAATCCTCATGTGTGATACTGTTTGCTGAGCTGTGTATCTAATCCTCTCCTGTGTGATACTGTGTGCTGAGCTGTGTATCTAATCCTCATGTGTGATACTGTGTGCTGAGTTGTGTCTGACTAAAATGTGTTTCCACTTTACTTCCGGGTGGAGCTGTACAATTCATATACAGTCAACCATAAAATGGCGACACATTACTATGAAATACACCTCCTCCCCTTTTGGGTGCAGTGTAACACCCAAAAGGGGAGGAGAATAGGCATGTCATCTAGTGACTGCACAAATTTGCAGCTATTGTAATTCTACTAAGGATTACTATAGCTTTTGGATGCTCCCCCTACTGGTAATTATAAGTATTTTTTATAAAAAAAAAATATTTTACATATTTAAAAGTTGAATTACATTAAGAAAAGAGTTGTTACACAATTCTAATAATATTGTTTGCAGATTTGGCCTACAAAAAAAAAATAAAAAAAAATTAGACGATACAGTCCCTTTAAGGTTCTCAGGAAAATACTGTTTTAATATAGCCTATAACTTAGAAGGATCCGTTCTAAAACCAGAGGTGGAAATTACATAACCCAAAAATGGAAGTATCTGAAAGGCGAATACACACTTTTCTAATTTAACATGTAAGTTGTTCCTTCTAGGAATTTGCAAAACCTGTTTAAAGCCCGCTACACACGCTTCAATATATCTCACAATCCGTCGTTGGGGTCAAGTTGTAAGTGACGCACATCCGGCATCGTTTGTGAGGTATCTGCGTGTGACATCTACGTGCGATCAGGATTGAACGCAAAACCGTTGATCGCAAACACATCGTATCGTTGTCTAGAATTGAGCGTTTTGTTGCACGAACCTAGTCAATTGTAACGTGTGACATCCCTCATACGATTTTGGTGTCTGATGCTATGTGCGCAGGTGTGCACTCTGCACCGCACCTTAAAAAGCTGAAAAGCTGCGTTCTGAAGCGCCTCACAATGTCTGTCATTCACTAATCTCTGTCAGTCGGTCACTATCTCTGTCCCTCACTCTCTGTCCATGTCAGTCTATCCCTCTTACCCCCTCTCTCATATACTCACCGATCCCCGATCCCCGGCGCTGCACGGCATTCACACTGCTCCGGCGGCTTTTACTGTTTTGAAAAAGCTGGCCGCCCATTAACCAATCTCGTATTCCCTGCTATCCCCGCCCACCGGCGCCTATGATTGGTTACAGTGAGACACGCCCCCACGCTGAGTGACAGGTGTTACACTGCACCCAATCACAGCAGCCGGTGGGCATGTCTATACTGTGTAGTGAAATAAATAATTAAATAATTAAAAAAAACGGCGTGCGGTCCCCCCAATTTTAAAACCAGCCAGATAAAGCCATACGGCTGAAGGCTGGTATTCTCAGGATGGGGAGCTCCACGTTATGGGGAGCCCCCCCGCCTAACAATACCAGCCAGCAGCCGCCCAGAATTGCCGCATACATTATATGCGACAGTTCTGGGACTGTACCCGGCTCTTCCCGATTTACCCTGGTGCGTTGGCAAATCGGGGTAATAAGGAGTTATTGGCAGCCCATAGCTGCCAATAAGTCCTAGATTAATCATGTCAGGCGTCTATGAGACACCCTCCATGATTAATCTGTAAATTACAGTAAATAAACACACACACGAAAAAATCCTTTATTAGAAATAAAAAACACAAACATATACCCTGGTTAACCACTTTAATCAGCCCAAAAAAAGCCCTCCATGTCCGGCGTAATCCAGGATGCTCCAGCGTCGCTTCCAGCGCTGCTACATGGAGGTGACCGGAGCTGCAGAAGACACCGCCGCTGCTCCGGTCAGCTTCACACAGCAACTGAAGACAGCCGTGCGATCAGCTGAGCTGTCACTGAGGTTACCCGCTGTCACTGGATCCAGTGGTGGCCGCGGGTAACCTCAGTGACAGCTCAGCTGATCGCGCTACTCACCTCAGTTGCTGCGTGGAGGTGAGAGGAGCGGCGGTGAGTAGCGCGATCAGCTGAGCTGTTACTGAGGTTACCCGCGGCCACCGCTGCATCCACCGCTGTATCCAGTGACAGCGGGTAACCTCAGTGACAGCTCAGCTGATCGCACGGCTGTCTTCAGTTGCTGTGTGCAGCTGACCGGAGCAGCGGCGGTGTATTCTGCAGCTCCGGTCACCTCCATGCAGCAGCGCTGGAAGCGACGCTGGAGGTCCGTGGATTACGCCGGACATGGAGGGCTTTTTGGGGCTGATTAAAGTGGTGAACCAGGGTATATGTTTGTGTTTTTTATTTCTAATAAAGGATTTTTTCGGGTGTGTGTGTTTATTTACTGTAATTTACAGATTAATCATGGAAGGTGTCTCATAGACGCCTGACATGATTAATCTAGGACTTATTGGCAGCTATGGGCTGCCAATAACTCCTTATTACCTCGATTTGCCAACGCACCAGGGCAAATTGGGAAGAGCCGGGTACAGTCCCAGAACTGTCACATCTAATGTATGCGGCAATTCTGGGCGGCTGCTGACTGATATTGTTAGGCTGGGGGGCTCCCCATAACGTGGAGCTCCCCATCCTGAGAGTACCAGCCTTCAGCCGTATGGCTTTATCTGGCTGGTTTTAAAATTGGGGGGGACCGCACGCCGTTTTTTTTAATTATTTAATTATTTATTTCACTACACAGTATAGACACGCCCACCGGCTGCTGTGATTGGGTGCAGTGTGACACCTGTCACTCAGCGTGGGGGCGTGTCTCACTGTAACCAATCATAGGCGCCGGTGGCCGGGGAAAGCAGGGAATACGAGATTGTTTAATGGGCGGCCGGCTTTTTCAAAATAGTAAAAGCCGCCGGAGCAGTGTGAATGCAGTGCAGCGCCGGTGATCGGGGATCGGTGAGTATATGAGAGAGGGCTGCTCAATTCAGTTACTCAGGGGATTAGCGGTCACCGGTGAGTCCTTCACTGGTGACCGCTAATCAGGACACGACACAGACAGAGCCGCAGCATGACAATGAAGTCGGGGGAAGTTCACCCGAGTTCATTCTGACAGTGCGGCTCTGTCTGTGTCTGCTGTCAGCGGCCATTCAGCTCTGCTACATGGCTGTCTGTGTCTGCTGTCAGCGGCCATGTAGCAGAGCTGAATGGCAGATGACATAGTAAAAACGCATCCCTACACATTACACACGCTTGGCAAGTCAATAAATAAAAAAAAAAAAAAAAAAAAATAAAAAAAAGGTGCCCAATGCATACAGAACACATGATCTAAAGGAGCGCACACAAAATTGATCAATTTAACATAGACTACTAACGCTCGTGTGACAGCAAATGAACGACCTACGTGCAATCTCATAAGATCCCGTATACAACCTGGGCGTGTCACATCGCAAATGCGATTGTACAACTAATTGCAACGTGTAAAGCAGGCTTAACATGTTTCAAACGTGACCCAAAATCCTGTGAATAAATAACAACGTCATCTAGGTAAATGATAACAAATTTTCCCAACAGGTCAGCAAATACATAATTAGCAAAGTGTGGAAAAACCACAGGCATGTTGGTCTGGCCAAATGCCAGCACCAGATTTTCGTAGTGAACATCTGCCATGTTGAATGCCATCTTCCACTCATGCCCATGTAGGACCCAATTCAGATGATAGGCAACCCCTGAGATCAAGTTTGGAGAACCATTTGGCACCAGTAATCTGATTGAATAGGTCTGGAATGATTGGCATAGGAGACAGGTCCAGAACCGTAATCTGGTTAAACTCACAGAAATTCAGGCACGGATGTAGTCCACCATCCTTCTTTTTGACAAAGAAGAAACTTACTGCCACAGGGGACGAAGATAGCCTACTGTGACAATTAGCCAAACTCTGCATTATAGAAACAAAAATCCCCAAATGGCATTGATTACATTATTATGGGCAGGTGCCTAAATTGGTCACCTGACCATCAGCATAAACTCGAGATAAGTATATAAACAGGATAACTAGAGTTGATAGTGTCATAAATTTATTTAAATGCAAAAACTAGTGGTATACACACAAAAAGGCAGACAAAAAAAATCATAAAAGACAGAACACAATGGCGGCACAAAATCTGTTTGGCGTAGTAGAATTCTTAATATATAAATGGAAAACAGATATATATTACATCACATATAGATAGAATCAATATATTAAGAAATCAAGGCGACATATTTGCACATTGGATATGCCCATACAAATGCCTACAAAAAGTGCATCGTACAATAAATAATTTGATTGGCACCAACCAGGCAACCCATAATGATAGCCAAGGGGTCAAACCTCCCTAAGGTACAATAGACACCAAGATAACAAAGTGCCAGGTGCTATCTAAAGTGGCCAGTGCATGGTTCTGTTATGAGAAAAAAGGTCCCCCATCACCCACCAACGTACGTCTCTGAGCGGGGTATAGTACTCCCACATCTGGCTTCCTCAGGGAGGGAGAGGAAGCCAGATGTGGGAGTACTATACTCCGAGGCGAAACGTACGTTGATGGGTGATAGGGGAGTTTTTTCTCATGACAGAACCATGCACTGGCCACTTTAGATAGTACCTGGCACTTTGTTATCTTGGTGTCTATTGTACCTTATGGAGGTTTGACCCCTTGGCTATCATTATGGGCTGCCTGGTTGGTGCCAATCAAATTATTTTTTTGCACTATGCACTTTTTGTAGGCATTTGTATGGGCATATCCTATGTGCAAATATATGTCGCCTTGATTTCTTAATATATTGATTCTATCTATATATGACAGGGGTGAGAAACTTTTTTTCTGCCAGGGGCTATTTGGAAATTTCTACCAACCTTCGGGGTGTCGCACCAAATTATCAGCTTGAAAATTACCCTAAGGTATTTTGTCAAACAATAAATTAACTCAGCCCAATACTCCTATTGTGGTGGAATATATACATCACAGGATGGGTTGGGGAAATATATACAGTACATCATAGGACGGGTTGGGGGCATATATTAATCACAGGAGGGGCTGAGGGCATATATATACATCACAGGTTGGGCTGGGGGCATATATACATCACAGGAAGGATTGGGGACATATATACATCACAGAAGGGGCTGGGGACATATATGTGACACCTCACGGGATCCAAGATAGGAGATTCAATCTGTACCTTGTATACCCGTCACCGGGCCAGTGGTTTGCAAAGGTCATGGCCTGGCCTGGTTCTGTGGCCCCGTGGTGTACAGTAAAAGGGGCAAGCAAGGATTGTTCCTGGAGAGGATGTCAATGGTTACGGTGGCCACTGGGGTCCCGGCCTCGTCGGCTGCGGAACCTTCCTCCGACCTTTCCTCCTCCAGGAGTGGAACGGATGATATCGACTACTCCACCTGCCACCTGTGGTATGCGGCCAGGGATAAGGACGCTGCTGCAGGGTACCTCGCCAGGTAAGATGTTGGGGTGCAGCTGGGATGATATCACTCCCCACAGGTGGAGTGGCCCCCGGAAGGGAGAACGGGGGACTGAGAATCGCCGGAGCGCAAGGCGATGACCAACAGAGTCAGAATCACTGGGTTGTAGGTTTCAGATCTTTTACTCACAGGTCTTTGTGTCGCACCCAGGATGCTAGTCCTTACTGTGATGGGGTCTGGTCGATCCCAGGCAGGGCACATGTTAAAGTCTGGTAGGGCAGTCTATGGGCTTTCTCCTTTTGAGGCTCTCGTGTGGCGGTCCCCTCCTTGTCCCTGGACCGCTACTCTACCACCCGAAGCTGCACTGGTTCCAGGGGGGCAATGAAATGCTCCTCTCAGTAACCCTCTTCTCCTCCATGCCGCATGACTACCGGTCCCAGGCTCTCAACTTCTTCCCGGTTAGACACCTCTCTCATTCCAAGTCTCTGCCGGCTAATGGACCGGGAATTTCCTAACTGGCAGCATCCAGTACCCCCCTAGATCCTCTCTGTCAGCTTAGGGGCCTTCAGCCATCCACCAGCCCGGTCCTAGGTGAGGGAAGGGTGTATGCATCGGTCTGGATCTTGTTCTTCTGCTCTGCCTCCCTGAGGGAACTCCCTCAGGGAGCTGCTCACTGTGTGTCCACTCTGTCTGGTCTCTCAAGCCACTCTGAGGTAAAGTGAAACTAAACTGTCTGTCCTGTAACTCACTCCCGCTCATGCCCCCACCTAAGGAATGTTCCAGCCCATTGTTATGGTCACCGGCAATTCCCCTTGTCTCTGTGTGAGGCATCTTCTGTCTGTGTTTGGAAGGCTGTGGGATGTGAAAACAAAAAACTTACCAGACCTTAAGCTCCTCCTGCCCAGGATGGAAGGACATTATAAAATACATAAAATACAATACTTCGTAGCGTCCAGTCTCAGGGGCGCTGCATATACACATCACAGGAGGGGCTGGGGGCATATACACATCACAGGAGGCGTTGGGGCTCAGACATCACTGGGGGGCACAGACAGTACTGCTGGGCATGGACAGCACTGGCGGCAGCAATGACAGCACTAGAGGGGCACGAACAGGACTAAGTGGGCACAAGCATCACTAAGGGGACACAGACAGCACTGAAGGGATGGCACAAAGCACTGGGAGGGAGGCACATAGCACTGGTGGGCGTTCACAGTACCACGGGGGTACACAGCACTGGGTGGAGGGCTCAGAGCAGCAGGAGGCTCACAGCAGCAGGAGGCAGGAGGCCAACAGCAGCAGGAGGCCCACAGGAGTGGAGGCAGGAGGCTCACAGCACATGGAAGACAGAAGGTTCACACCACCATGGGAGGTAGGAGGCTCACAGCACAACGGGAGGCTGGAGGCTCACAGCACCGCAGGAGGGAAGAGGCTCACAGCACCATGAGAGGCAGGAGGCTCACAGCACCGCGGGAGGCAGGAGGCTCACAGCACCGCAGAAAGCTAGAGTCACACAGCACCGTGGGAGACAGGAGGCTCACAGCACCACTGGAGGCAGGAGGCTCACAACACCACTGGATGCAGGAGTCTCACAGCACCGCGGGTGGCAGGAGGCTCACAACACGGCTGGAGGCAGGAGTCTCACAGCATCACTGGAGACAGGAATCACAAAGCATTGCTGGAGGCAGGAGGCTCACTGCACCGCGGGTGGCAGGAGGCTCACAGCACCGTGGGAGGCAAGAGTCACATAGCACAGTGGGAAGCTCACAGCAGTGGCAGGCAGGAGGCTCTCAGCACCGTGGGAGACAAGTCACACAGCACCACAGTAGGCTCACAGCACCACGGGAGGCAGGAGGCTCACAGCACTGTGGGAGGCAGGAGGATCTCAGCACCGCGGGAGGCAAGTCACACAGCACCACAGTAGGCTCATAGTACCACGGGAGGCAGGAGGTTCACAGCAGCGGGAGGCATCTACAAAAGTGAGGCCGGTAAACCTGATGCTTCCTCTTCTTCTGTAGGACGGGAGTGCAGCGCACTCACGCTTACTCTGCCCACAAAGTACGTCCTCAGCACGCTGGCACAGGCCAGTCGGCTGAGGAGCTAATGCTATGCGCACCACACATTGTGATTTAAAGGGCCGGCAGCCGACAAGACTGCAGCAGCTCATGGGCCGGAGGTTCCCCACCCCTTATATATGATATCATTTATATCTGTTTTCCATTTATAAGTTAAGAATTCTACTACGCCAAACAGATTTTGTGCCACCATTGTGTTCTGTCTTTTATGATTTTGTCTGCCTTTCTTAAGTGTATACCACAAATTTTTGCATTTAAATAAATTTATGACACTATCAACTCTAGTTCTCCTGTTTATAAACTCTCCATTATATAATCCTTGAGAGCTTGTCTCTCAGGACTGAACAGATTATACAGTCTGCACTTGGGCAACTTGGCCCCCAGCTTCAATCTTATGGTGCAGTCATAAGATCTGTGCAATAGCAGCTCCTGACAACCCTTCTCAGAAACACTTCACCAAACTTTGACAAAGTATCCGGAATACTGGTAGCTGTCACGAGATACAGGTCCCTAAACAGTAAGAGCTCCAATTAATTATGTCCTGGGTCTGCCAATCAACAAAATGGTTATGTACTGTAAACCAAGGGAAGCCTAACACAATTTGTGCAGGGAGGTCTTTGAGCGCATAGTGTGCCACCTCGTGCTCGGCGGCAGCCGATCCGCTCGGGTCCGGACCTTCAGTGGGTGGCTCGAGGGTCTCCGGACCCAGGGGTCCCATGCTCACTCTGATCTAAACGGGGTTGGCGGTATGGGGACGTAGGTGTAGGGCCGGAGCCGTGTTTAAGTTCGTGATGCCACCCACGGGATGTGGTGAAGGTGGACACAACCGCTGCAGTTACGGGGCACCCGGGGGAGATGTTGCGCAGCAAGTTGTTAACCCCTCCGTGGGTAGGGATGGTGGCCCCGGGACACGTTGGGGTATGGACGGTGCAGGGAGATGGGCGGCCGGAGGGCACTGATGTTCTCACAATTAGTAAACACATGAGTCTCTGGTAAACCAAGGTGATGGTGGTTGGTGCCTGCAGCCGGCTGCAGTCGGGTCCCCCACCCGGTTGGTGGTCTCTGCCTTCCTCCTGCACCTGTTTTGTGATGATGGACTACCTGCTCTTGCAACTTCAGGAGTCCAATCCCCGGCTTGTGGTTGCCTGAGGAGCCCTTTGCCCGCAGATGCTGGCCCGTGGGATCTCTCTGCCGTGGCGGTGGCTTTCTATCCCCCTCGTTGGGCTGTTGCCTTCAGTTGGGACTTTGGGTGGGACAGGACCTATACTCCTGGCCGCAATCAGTTAATTAGCTAGCCCCCAGTAGCTTCTGGACCTAGCTTCAGGGTCTGAGTACCTCTCTTTGTGCTCCGGTTTCCGAGTCGGTTCCCCGGGTCGGTACCGGCGGGCCACTACCCTGTCCTGGTCCACCACGGTTCCACCGAGCCATCTTCCCGGCTCCTGCAGGCAGAGGCCTCCATCTACCTCCTAGCCAAAGGTGACCAGGCTCCTACCCTGACACCTGTCAGTCTGCTACAGGCCTGTCACACAGGCCTGACCTCCTCCACTGAACTCTCAAACTGATCTACTGTCTTTTCCCGCCTCAGGCCATCCAAACTCTGCCCCCTGGTGTGTCCATCAAGCACTGAGGGGGGTGACTAGGGTTTAAAATGTTTGGCTGCTGTCACCTTGTTAGGGGACTGGTGTAATGCGGGGCCCTATCTGTGACTACCTGACCTGGCCAGGGCGTTACACTAGCATGAAGTACGTTCTGAATGGAGTACCCCTATACGGAGTTCTAATCCCTGTACGCACTCCATATTGACACTCCACTGGTGGATCCAACTGCTGCAGAAACCACAGATAAAAAATCAGTGGGCATTGTGCAGGAACTCCAGAGAAAGTGGTTACCTCTGTGCTGCTAGATGTATAGTAGGTTACCTCTGTGCTGCTAGATGTATAGTAGGTTACCTCTGTGCTGCTAGATGTATAGTAAAGAGGCCAATATACTGGATGTGCTTATGCAGGTGGCATTTCTTTTCATGTGATTCAAAGTGAACCTTCTTCTTCCTCAGGGCAAAAAAAGGTAATCTGGTGATTTCCTGAGAAAGAAGCAGGTTCACTTCAAAACACGTAGAAATAAATACTGCCAGTATGGCACCCCTGCGGCTGCAGTCGCCACAGGGTACTGCACCTCACTTAAGGTGCAATATTCATTCCGGGTAAGGAGGAGGTTATTCACCGGTGTTTATCACATTGCATACAACATACAGCTTAGTAGCCAACCACTGGGACTGGGCTAGAGATGGCCGTCATGGAAACGGGACTTTCCACTCACTGATCAGCACCTTGGGGGGGTGGAGCTACACACTGGGGAATCAGGTGACACACACACACTGAGGCAGAACAGACACAGACAGGGAAGATGTGAGATGCAGGAGTTACACAGTCACTGATGAAAGAGCTTTATAGCTCCCTCAGGAGCGGCGCAGACGGGGTGCGGAGCCCTAGGTGGGGGGAACTTTGTGTCCCTCTAACAAATCCACCGGGCAGGGGATTCCAAGTCTACTGGCCCACCACAAGCACCCAGGGCAAAGCAGCACATAGAGCCAGGAGTTGTGATCAAGATCCAGCCCATTACAGACTTGAGCTGCCTGCTATACGGGACGCAAACAAAACCCAGGACATGGGTCTCTGTAGGACTACAAGTCACATGGATCCATCAAACACAGTGCAAGGAGGAAGGGCTGAAAATCGACAGCACCGGTTCTGGCCTCTGACTTATCCGGGATCGGCTGAAGCCCATCACAGCGGGGACCGGCGCACCAAGGGTGACGACCTTACAGTGAGTAAAGGCCTTGAACTGCAGACTCTGTGTCATCCCATTTCTACCGGCACTGGCACCCCTGCACTCCAGTGCCATAGACTACTACCACCATCATCCTCCCTGGGTCCTAGCTCTACCTGAGAGAGCTGCAACATCTGAGCTGTGTTACCATCCGCCCCAGAAGAGAGATAATAATTGGCCGCACACCACAGGTGGCATCACGAACAACTACCCCTATCATCCCCATTCCCAGCTTTATTGACACCGCCGGGATCAGGGAATCGGGCAAGGCCACCGTGACGACCCAGGAGAAGAACCACGGCCTGGTGACGGGTAACCTCAGACCCCGTGGGCGCGTCAACTAGCAAAATTGAATCCAGTATATTGACTCCTTTACTATCCATCCAGCAATTCAGAGGTAAACACTTTACTCTGGAGTTCCTGCTCAACAGAAAAATAAAAACGTTTTGCCTTTTGAAAGAAGGAAGCAAAAAATGAAACCGCAAAAATGAAAAATCACCCTTGTGTTTACCCTGGGGTAAAGCAAAATAAATGCAGATTCTCATGTTTCTACAATTGTAAACACTATAGGCCTTATTCACACAACTTTGATTTTTAATGTTCGCAAACATTTTTTTTATAAGATGCTGGATTTATTTTTCATCCGCCTTACGTATTACTTGTGGCATAAAAAAGCCTGAGTTTTCCCAAGCTGCTCTTAGTAACACCATGTGTGAATAATACCTGATGGTAAAAAAACCCGTGCAAGTTACAAACCACAATTTTATATCCCCCACTGACATCTTGTGGCCAAATATGAGTACTACAAAGTTGCAGAATCCCTTCTTATTTTGGCACTTTTACTTGCTTTGTTTAAAGCTAAGCTGGTTTAATTTTATCATTGGAGATTTACTAAACAGAGCCATTAGCAGTATATACAGTATGTATAATTAAAAACCTTTATCCATGTAAGGAAATGCTTAGAAAATGCCATGCTTTGAGATGTGCTTTCAAAAAATCTGCATCTTTACAATGCTTGAGTTCTGACAGTCACTGGTGCACATGTATTGCTTGCATGTTCACTGTATATTGGAGAGCGTTTCAGACTAACCAATGAAACTTCAAACATTAGGAGTAATAACTCCATTAGCTGTGTGATATTTTTCGCACCAATTACGACATTTAATTGGACCATGCTTTGGCCCAGTTGTCTCATTTTGGTGCATGAAGTGGACTAGAAACACATGGAAAAGAGGTTGCATGCATTCCCACCTCCTCCATTAGCTAGGCTGATTCCCACACATGATTTATACACTGGAGATCAAAATAAGAGAACAATGTATGATCACTTGCTTTTTCAGAAATAATGTAATCCACATTGATTAACAGTTAATTTTTTATTTTTTGTAAGGGGTATATCATGCCACTAGAACAGTGTTTTACAAAAGATCCAAAGTTTATCAACATAAAACCTTTATTTTGCCCAAAACATGATGATCATAATTAGAGAACAGCAATTTTCTGAATATAACAACAGTCATCAATCAGTAGGAAGTGTACAGGCCTTTGCTTTGAATAACTTCAGCACATCTGCGACCACAGATCAGTTCTTTGACTGTTGTAGGTTTTTGGCCATAACTTTGTCACCAAGAATTTTCCAGAGGTTGTCTATTGCGTTTAGGTCAGGACTCTGGGCTGGCCATTTCATTGGTTCAATATTTTATGTTTCAAGGAACTGCTCTACTCGTATTGCTGTGTGACAGGGTTCATTGTCCTGCATGAAAATTGCTGACTGATTGATGAACGCAAGTAAGGAACCAAATGTTGTTGAAGAAGATTCTGATACACACTTGCATTCTCTCTGCCATGTAGCTGTATGAGAGGTCCAATTCCTGCTGCAGAAAACATTCCCCAAACCATGACACTTCCTCCACCACCTTTCATTGACTTTTTAACACACTTTGGGTTGTCTTTCCCCGGTTTGTCGACAAACATAATGTTTCCCATCAGACTCAAATAAACTAAACTTGCTTTCATCACTAAGGCCTAAAACACACTTCCGCATAAAAAACGTCCGTGTGACACGGTCCGTTTTTCGGGTCCGTGTTCCGTTTTTTTAGGTGCGTTTCTCCGGTACGTATGGCATCCGTGTGATGGCGTATGCGAGCCATATGTGCGTGTGGGATGTCCGTATTGACATAAAATACGTACGTGTGCAGTCCGTGTGCCGTCCGTTTTTTCAGATCCGTATTTTCACACAAATAACCTTATTAGCCCATCATAATGTGCTCCTGGTGTGTTAAATTAGTCAATTAACTACCCAATCTGGTTAGTTTGCTTAAAAAACCTTAAAAAACATGGCTTCTGAGCTCATTCTCACATTAGACACACTCCAAAATGTCTCTCTCCAATGAAGCAACCATGTATTTTCTCTGGTTGATATCTAGGAGCTTTGGGGTTAGGCGACATATGATTGAAGAAGAGCCACCACTGGAGAGAAGGATGTGGATTCACCCCCTTGTGAAGCACAGGAAAACACATGGGCATTTTAATATTCTCTATGGCGAAATGTGGAAATTTCCACCAAAATTCCAAGCCTACTGCCATCTCACCATGAATTCATTTGACAACATCCTTGGCCTTGTGTACCATCGTTTGAAGCATCAGGACACCTCTATGTGCCTTAGCATCTCCCCTGAGGAACGACTGTTGGTGACTTTACGGTAGGTGTTGTCATGTATACTCATGCTTTATCTGTTATTTTGAAATACATGTTAAGTCGCTAAGGCATCATTTTGTTGAAATTATGTAATTTAAAATTTAGGTATTTGTTGAACACTTATATTGATCACATAACCTCATTGCAATCTCAAAATAAGATCTGAGAGTTCACATCTACCATTCTATCTATACCAAAATTAAAGAAACAAGAGGCATAAATCAAACAAGCTTGTTTATTAAACAGAAAAATAACTATTTTTCCAATATGGAAAGTAAATATCAACACATATGTTTTCCCAACAAAAGCAATAAAAAAATAGTCATACATAGTATCTCGCCAGTCATTGGATGATACAAATATTTGGTGTGAAATACAACTTACATGAATAGTCAAAGTATTGTCATGTTTTTATTCTATTTCAGTTACCTAGCAACTGGGCAATCCATCAGCAGTCTACATTTCGAATTCTTATTGGGAAGGTCAACAATTGGCAAGATTATCCTGCATACCTGCACTGTTCTATGGGAGACCCTTAGGCATCATGTCATGCAGCTGCCTTCCAAACAGGAATGGATGCACATTTCAGATGAATTTTTGGAGAAAACAGCTTTCCCTAATTGTATTGGCGCCATTGACGGAAAACACATTAGAGTGAAGAAACCACCGAACTCTGCATCAAGATATTTCAGTTATCATAAGTTTTTTTCTTTAGTTATTTTGGCCATGGTAGATACAAACTACTGCTTTTTATTTGCTGATATTGGGGCCTATGGCAGTGCCTCAGATGCACGCATTTTCAGAAGCTCACGTTTAGCAAGACGATTAATGTCTGATAGTTTAAGTTTGCCTGCACCAAGACCATTGCCTGGTACTAATGGCCCTATTGTCCCTTTTGTAATGGTTGCAGATCAGGGGTTTGCATTGTCTAGGCATTTGATGCGTCCATATCCCAGAAGGGGGCTGGACAGATCAAAAGCCCTATTTAATAGCAAATTGGCCAGAGCACGTTGCCATGTTGAACGTGCCTTTGGCATTTTGGCCTCAAGATGGCGCATTTATCAAACCACCATCCAACTCCAACCAACCACCGTCAAGGCTGTCATTAAAGCTACAGTAGTGTTACATAATTACTGTAGATTACATGAAAGCAATGACGAAGACATTGAGGAGTTGCGAGCTTTAAATGCACCATTTGTAGAGAATGGTAGTGTTAGAACCACTGTGTCCACTTCTGGTCTACAAGTGAGGAATCAGTTTAAAGATTATTTTAGTTTAAATCGCCATAGTCATGTATAAATTTGACATTGTTATAGTTTTTTATCACTTGGTTACATAATCACAAACACATATGTAATACAAAAGAGAAAATGACCATAGGTATAATTTGTGTTATTTTTGTTGGTTGGTTGTGTTTGTGGTCCCCATAAGCTATTGTGATATAACTATATTGCTATAAAATCAGGAATTTTTGTTATTCAAAAAACAGTACTACTGAATGTACATGACTAATAATAATATGGCAAGTTGTTTTTGAAAAAATTAGTCCAGATTTATTATTTTGTATGTATGTTATCTTTTGCAATACACCCTGTATTCTTTTTTACACAATTTTGTCAGGGACATTAACCCATACAAAACACCATACTTTATTATGCAATAATGTCACGCAAACATAATTTGTTTGACACTATTGGAATACAAGTATGGGACCAGACCATATGCAGATATTGCATAGTGGCTGGATTTTTAATAATAAAGGTGTCTGAATGTTAGTGTAGTAGTTTATGTGCGTGCATTTTTTCCCTAAACCCAGTTTATTCTAATGGATGGTCCATACAACATGTCCAGAGCAAGGCAACATTCTAACAGGCAGGTAATGTTTTTGAAGTGATACAGTAATTTCTATTGAATTTTTGGAAAGGAAAACACAAATATGACCCCATGCATATAGAGTAAGTAATGTGTTACATTTTGATATGTTTTCCCACCAGCAATACCCTAGAAAAAAAATACAAAAATGTAAAATAATACATACAATATCACATTATGATTCAACTAAATCCTCTAGGCTACTGATGCTTTCCTGTGTAGTCTCCATTGCATTGACACCTACAGAATATGTTTGCTGCACAACACTAGATGTTGTAGTGAGTGACTGATCAGTGTTTCCACTAGTAACAGTTGTTGTACTTCGAACAAATAATGATGCAGTTGTTTGAGCAGATGGAAGACCAAGTGTAGGTGGTACATATTGATGTGTTGGAAGAGGCTGAGTATGTGTGTATTTTGAAGTTAGTTGGGTAAGTCTGTTGTTGAAAGTACTGTTGTTGTGGATTATTAGGAACATGGTAGGATGTTGGTTGTTGAAACATTTGAGGAAGTCTATGAACATTACTAACAATACTAGGATAGTTAAAGAGGTTTGCATTGGTGTCTGTTGGGGTACTTGTGGGACAAATGATGGCTGTTGAGATGGCCTTTGTGTCATTAATGTACATTAATGTACCTGTTTGGTGTGGGACAACTGTTGGCTTAATTTGTACATCAGTTACCATAGAAGAAGATGGACACTGTTTGTTGCACTACAGGATTTAGTTGAAAATTAGAGAAATGTTCATCTGTTTGGGTTTCCACAGTTTGTTGGGTTGTGTTTGTGTGTGGGCCACGTGGATTGGCTCTCCATTGTTCTATCACTTCAAAACAATATATGGGTTCTGGCTCACGTTGGGTAGCAGATATTAGTGTTATTAAGGACACCCTCAATCTGTCCTGCCTATCAGGTGCAACCAATGCTAGAGAGGGAGAAAAGGAGCGGCAAAATCTCTCTCCATCACTCTCTGGTATCAGTGAATTCATGTGTATAATTCTGGTATCAATGATATCTGGCAGGGAACGTAAATCTTCATAACGTCTATGTCTGAGACCACGGATAGATTGGGCTACTGTGCGCCTGGTATTAGTTGATATTCTTGGCTGTGTGCCTGCATGTTGCTGTGGACTACTCTCTGCAATAACTGATGAAGGGCCACTTTGTTGCCCTGTAGACTGGCCTGCAATTACATTAGTGGATTGACTTGTTCCCAAACCCAAATCAGAGGACATTTCTTTTGCGTCTGGCTGGCTGGTGTTGGGGATTGTTGGTGGTTGATATGAGGTAGGCTCCATCTCAGAAGCAGAGGTCGCTGTTAATACTGCTGACTGGGCTTCCTCACTATCTTCTAGATTATCCTCTGTACTTTTATGAAAGAAAAAAAAAAATTAATGTGTGCAGTTAAAACAAAAACACCATGTGATGTAATGGTTTAAACTTACTTTGGTACTTCCATAATGGGCATAAGGAAGCTCAGTTTTTCATAATGGACATATTTTTTCTTTTTTGCAGCGGCAGCTGTGGTGGCCACTGGGTTATACTCTCTTGTGAACTGGTCACGGGCTGAGCGCCATCGCCGTTTTACAAGATGCACTGTTAAAAAAAAAACCATTGTAAAATAAGGTCACAAATTCTAACAATTGAAGATTAAAAAAATAAGACATTATTCTTGTATTGCAGCAATTTAAATGAATTGAAAAACACATCCCTGTGTATGAAAACAACAACCCATGACACTCATATAGTGACATAATAACACTATAAGCATCAGAAAGAAAACAAGTTCTCCAGTAAAAATATTAAACCACTGTATAATCATTTATCTCCTTTATCAACAAAACCTTCAGTAAGCCATGAGAAACAAAATGACAACAAACCCATGAAGTGCCATATGTTCCATAAAGATTTTCCATTATACACTACACATTACACATTCCAGACATGGTGACACCAAGGAACATGGATAATAAACCAAACATAGAAATACAACTCAAAATGTATAGACAATTCACAGCACATTTGCAATAGAAAAAGCACAAAATTGCAAACCAAAAAAAACCCCAAACATGTTTAATAGTGGCCTGACCACCCTGAAATGCCTTTTGTACATGCATAAAATGCTTTGCAGACCACATATACACATGCTGACATTACTAGTAAACTGCAATGAATACTTCAAAAAGCCAAAAAACTACACTCTCCTGTTAGTGAGTCTCCAGTGTATCTCAAAATGAGTCAGGCCCATAAATACATGCTAAACAAACTATACAAATATGGATATAATCTGCCTACAGAATGAGCACATGTAGGTAAAGACAGAAGCAATGCAAATATCTGTACTGACCATATCTATTTTTCTTTTCAGGGGTACATTGAGACCATCCATTCCTAGGGTAGACTAGCTCTGCCACAGACATCCATGCTCGTTCCACCATTAACCTGTCATGGTAGCCATCAACACGTGTGTCCCACAGCTCTGGATGCCTCTCTACTTCTCCAATCAGCCTCTCTGTATCGATTCTGGGCGCCATTATCAGTACCTGTGTTGTTCTCTGTGCTCAAAGTTCCCCTGCAGTGAGAGGACAGGTGCCCAGCTGCTGTCTGGCGTGCAAATAAGACAGGAAATGTATGTTTGGCGCCAGAATTAATGGCCTACAATTGACCTGATAGATTGGTAACAAGTGTTTTAAATTTTGTGATGAAAAACGGACACGGACGATACGATTTGTGCTGAACACGGACATACTCCGTGTGCGGTCCGTGCAGGCACGGACCCATAGACTAAAGCGGGTCCGTGCCTGCGTGCTGCCGGCCAAAAACGGACATGTCATCTGTGTAGAAAAGCGCACACACGTACTTACGACACGGACACACGTTCCGTGTGATTTTACGTGTGTGTGCCATCTACCATTGAATAACATGGGTCTCCGTGTGTACGTGTCTCCGGTACGTGCAAATACGTACCGCACACGTACAAAAAAAATGGATGTGTGTTGCGGGTCTAAAATGGCATTTTAGTCCACATGCTCTTAAACGTAGTGACACTGTATGATGAGACAGAGCCTTACCCTGTTCAGTGCTAAACTTGAGAAAAATTCCTGCTGCAGTGCTGAAAAGATTACCCCTGGAGATTCTCTGCATTACTCTATCCTCCGTTGCATTTGTCTTTCGAGGGCGACCAGCCTTCTTGGGGGACTTGAAAGAATTTGTGATGTTGTAAAGATGCAATATTCTCGACATCACAGACTTGAAACGACCAACTTCTCTTGTTATGGGTGATAGGGTCATCCCTTTGGCCTTCATCTGGACAACCTGCTGCCGGAGGGTTTCAGTCACTTTGGAATGGCACACCAAAGTCAGTGCAAACTGGAAAATTAGGCTTCTAGTTACATAGGGTTTGTCAAATAATTAACTAAATTAGCACCAGGTGCCAGATTAACACCAATAACATGCAGGTATATGAAAGTGTTCTCTAATTTTGATCACTGTTCTTTTTCATTTATCTCATTTACATTTTTATTATTTGCTTTTGAAAAAAAATCAATTTATGAAATAAGCTTAAAATACTGCTAGCTTGCTCATGTCGGGGGCGGGGGCCAGTTTCCCCGTCGCGGGGGGCTGCTTGGGGAGATCGCGCTCGGATCCGGTGCCTCCTCCTCGGTGGCTCGTGCGGGCCGGACCCGGGGCTCGAGCAGCGCTCCTCGCCCTCGAGTGAAAGGGGGAATTGGGTTTCTTTCGGGATGTGGAGTGTTCGTGACGCCACCCACGGGTTGTGGTGATGGTGGGCACCACCGCTGCTGGTGACGGGGTTCCCGGGAGCGATGGCGGGAAGCAGCTAGGTGTTGACCACTCCGTGGGTAAGGGCTGGTGGTCCTGGGGCCCGATAGGAGGGAGGAGGATTCCGCAGGATGGGTTTTGGCCGGGTGCAGGGTTGCAGTGCAGCGCAGCGCGGTGCCGGATGGCACTGTTGTATTCACGATTTAACCACACAGAGTCACTGGTAAACTAGGAACTGCTGGTGTCCGCAGCCTTTGGTACGGAGGGTGTTTTTGGGATCCCACACACGGTACAGCAGACCCCTGTTCTTGCCCTGCAGCCAGAGTCCTCTTTCTCCTGCCTTGTTCTCCACTCTCTCTCCTCAGTCAGGAACGGGGAGCCCACTCCCCCTGCAGTGATCCGGGTCTTCCCTTGATGCTAGTGGGCCGCTACCCTGCCCCGGTCACCTCAGGCCCCTTCCTCACACTTCCCTTCCTTACAGCAGCCAGGAGCTATCCTCCCCTGGTCTGCTCTCTTCACTTTCCTCACTCACTCTGCTCCAGCCCTTCCCCCGCTGCTCTGTTTAGCTCTTACACTGGGGTGTGTGTCTGTCCTGCTGCACTGGTGTGGGTTCAGGTTACCAAGGAGGAGAATGGCCTGCACTTTGCTGGATTTTTGCAGGCTCTGTGACACCCTGGTTTTGCCAGGGCGTCACACTCATATTAGGATATAATGACATAGGACTACACAATGACCTTAACATTTAGGAAATTGTGTGTTCTCTAATTTTGATCTCCACTGTATGTCCTTTTTGGGATTGTTAACATATACTATTATTTCAGTATTTCAAAATGCATGTAAAAAAAACAACTAGACAACGGGAATTCAATATATACATATACAGTCTTATTAGATGATTTTTACATACCAACTTCAAAAATATATAGGTTTATCTATGCATTCCCTGAACGTTTGTCATGGAATAAAGAAGAATAAATATGCTTCATTTAAAAATTAGATATTTACCTGATTATAAGACGCACCCCCAAATCTGGTGAAGGAAAAGAGAATTTTTTTTTTATGTTAAATGGGGTCCATCTTATAATGCCAGTGTCCGTCTAACAAATCATATAGGGTATATGTCACTCATAGCCCCCATCCTAAAATTAGCCCCCTTAATCTGGATATGGCCCCCTTATATTGAATATAGCCCCCTTGTGCTGGCACACGTTCCCCTGTGCTGCCTATGGCCCCCTATGGATTGCACACGTTCCCTGTGCTGCCTATGGCCCCCTATGGATTGCACACATTCCCCTGTGCTGCCTATGGCCCTCTATGGATTGCACACATTCCCCTGTGCTGCCTATGGCCCCCTATGGATTGCATACATTCCCCTGTGCTGCCTATGGCCCCCTATGGATTGCACACATTTCCCTGTGCTGCCTATGGCCCCCTATGGATTGCACACATTCCTCTGTGCTGCCTATGGCCCCCTATGGATTGCATACGTTCCCCTGTGCTGCCTATGGCCCCCTATGGATTGCACACATTCCCCTGTGCTGCCTATGGCCCCCTATAGATTGCATATGTTCTCCTGTGCTGCCTATGGTCCCCTATGGATTGCACACGTTTCCCTGTGTTAGATATCACCCCCATGCTGCTGCCCATAGTAAAATAAAACACTCTTTGCTTACCTCCTCCAGCGCTGATCTCCCTCCTGTCTCCCTCCGTGCTTCTGTTCCTCCACTTCCTGGTTCTTGGTGCCGGTCATGTGATCGGCACAGCAGAGTGACTTCATCTCTGCGTGCCTGATCACAGTGGAAGCAGGGACACCGGGGAGAAACGCTGGAGGGGGTAAGTAAAGCTTTTTTATTTTAGGATGACCAACAGCATGGGGGCCATATCTAACATGGGGGGGGGCATGTGCGATCACAGGGGGGCACAGGCTCATATAATATGCACCGCTCCCCCAGCCCGTCACTGCGGTGCGATTTCAGCACCATGGTGATGGACAGCGGCTGTGCATATTATATGAGCGGGAGCAGAAGATCTAACGCTGCCGCCCGCAGCGTTCACCTGCCCCCAGCACCGCTCCAGAGCTGCTGCCCCCACCTCCCCTGGACACTGCAGTGTATATATATACACCCCCCGTATATTCGGCTTATAAGACGCACCCCCTACTTTCCCCCAAATTTTGGGGGAACAAAAGTGCACCTTATAAAGCGAAAAATATGATTATGACATAATTAAAAATATTAAATAAAAGGAATAAATAGCGAAACCTTTAGAGGGACAACTACCTTACAAAAGTAATACATAGGTACAGTTCTATGAAAAAGTTTGGGCACCCCTATTAATGTTAACCTTTTTTCTTTATAACAATTTGGGTTTTTGCAACAGCTATTTCAGTTTCATATATCTAATAACTGATGGACTGAGTAATATTTCTGGATTGAAATGAGGTTTATTGTACTAACAGAAAATGTGCAATCCGCATTTAAACAAAATTTGACCGCAAAAGTATGGGCACCTCAACATAAAAGTGACATTAATATTTTGTAGATTCTCCTTTTGCAAAAATAACAGCCTCTAGTCGCTTCCTGTAGCTTTTAATGAGTTCCCGGATCCTGGATGAAGGTATATTTGACCATTCCTGTTTACAAAATAATTCCAGTTCAGTTAAGTTTGATGGTTGCCGAGCATGAACAGCATGCTTCAAATCCTCCCACAGATGTTCAATGATATTCAGGTCTGGGGACTGGGATGGCCATTCCAGAACATTGTAATTGTTCCTCTGCATGAATGCCTGAGTAGATTTGGAGCGGTGTTTTGGATCATTGTCTTGCTAAAATATCCATTCCCTGCATAACTTCAACTTCGTCACTGATTCTTGCACATTATTGTCAAGAATCTGCTGATACTGAGTTGAATCCATGTGACCTCCAACTTTAACAAGATTCCCGGTGCCGGCATTGGCCACACAGCCCCAAAGCATGATGGAACCTCCACCTAATTTTACTGTGGGTAGCAAGTGCTTTTCTTGGAATGCCGTGGTTTTTTGCCTCCATGCATAACGCCTTTTTGTATGACCAAACAACTCAATCTTTGTTTCATCAGTCCACAGGACTTTCTTCCAAAATGTAACTGGCTTGTCCAAATGTGCTTTTGCATACCTCAGGCGACTCTGTGGCGTGCTTACAGAAACGGTTTCTTTCGCATCACTCTCCCATACAGCTTCTCCTTGTGCAATGTGACCTGTATTGTTGACCGATGCACATTGACACCATCTGCAGCAAGATGATGCTGCAGGTCTTTGGAGGTGGTCTTTGGATTGTCCTTGCCTGTTCTCACCATTCTTCTCTGCTTTTCTGATATTTTTCTTGGCCTGCCACTTCTGGGCTTCACAAGAACTGTACCTGTGTTCTTCCATTTCCTTACTATGTTCCTCACAGTGGAAACTGACAGTTTAAATCTCTGAGACAACTTTTTGTATCCTTCCCGTGAACAACTATGTTGAATAATCTTTGTTTTCAGATCATTTGAGAGTTGTTTTGAGGAGCCCATGATACCACTCTTCATAGGAGATTCAAATATGAGAACAACTTGCAAGTGGCCACCTTAAATACCTTTTCTCATGATAGGATACACCTGCTTATGAAGTTCAAAGCTCAATGAGGTTACAAAACCAATTTAGTTCTTTAGTAAGTCAGTAAAAAGTAGTTAGGAGTGTTCAAATCAAGAAATTGATAAGGGTGCCCATACTTTTGCATCTGTCAAATTTTGTTTAAATGCAGATTGCACATTTTCTGTTAGTACAATAAACCTCATTTCAATCCAGAAATATTACTCAGTCCATCAGTTATTAGATATATGAAACAGAAATAGCTGTTGCAAAAACCCAAATTGTTATAAAGTAAAAAGGTTAACATTAATAGGGGTGCCCAAACTTTTTCATATGACTGTAAGTATATGATTACATAATTTAATTTCCCAGTTTTGTATTACAGACGTAGTTATGTAAAAAGTGCCTACTGCAGCATAGCAATACTAACAACTAATTACAGATGTATTTACAGAAAAAGAGCCTAGTGCAATATAGCAGTACCAATTAATAATTACCAGCAGATCTCTCCTAATAACACGCAGAACATGCCATCCACGCTCCTTCTCCCACTTGCTCTCTCTTTCTCTACTTCTCCTCACTGCTGGTGATGTATCTCGCAATCCTGGCCGCCACAGATGGTACACCCCTCTTTATCACCCCCTTATCGTTCCCCCACCTACTACAAACTACCGCAACCTCTCCAATATAAAATCCATTCCCCTCTCACCCACCACACCACTCTCTATCTCTGGAGCGCTCTGGAACACCTATTCTGTCTGTAATAAACTGCACCTCATTCACAACTTCTTTACCGCTAGCAATCTATCCTTCCTGGGCCTCACCGAAACATGGCTGACATCCTCCAACACTGCCTCCCCTACAGCACTGTGCTACGGTGGCCTTCATTTTACCCACAGTCCTTGCCCTGGCAATAGACAGGGTGGAGGAGTGGGCCTTCTTCTTTCTAACAACTGCAGCTTTAACCCAATCCCACCTCTACCCTCCCTTCTTTTGAAGTGAACTCTGTCCGCATCTATTCTCCCTCCAGCCTCCAACTGGCAATCATATACCGACCCCTGGGCTGGCCACTGCCTTCATTGAACAGTTCTCTGCCTGGCTTCTACACTTTCTCTTTGCTGACATTCCCACTATCATCATGAGTGACTTCAACATTGTGTCTTACTATGACGACATATTTTGCAATATTGTGCTGATGAATTTTTTCCTCTCTTGTCAAACATAGCAAAGTTGCTGCAAATACAGACGCCTCTCCTAAAAATTTGGTCTTTTGACATTCAACTCGTCCTTTTTCCCCTAATCTTTGATACGTATGTGTAGCTCTTGTTTGTACATATATATATTTCTGTATTTATATTTTTCCCATTCTGGTTTGTTAATTTCATTTTGTTTCTTTTTTAGGCAAAACTTTGACAAAGGCCATCTCAGGCCAAAACGTTGGTTTGCCTAGGTTTAGGTGTACTATTCTTTTGCAGATAATCAATAAACACGATTTACATTATTTAACAATTCTTGTCCCTTTGAGTGCTGGAGATTTTTATCCCTGTTACAGTTCTTTGTGCAAGGACAAGGACAAATCCAAAAAACTTCTCCTGTAGATGAAATGGCAGATATTAAAAAATATTGATCGAGTTCTCATTCAAGAAGAAGATGAAATCTCTGCAGTCGGATTCAGAACCATTCCAAAAAAACGCCAAGTCAACTATGAATCTGTGCCAAACCAAAAAATGGTTCAAAAAGGGTGCAGGGGGATATACCACCATAGCCTCCTACCATCCAAGAAAATACTTTGTGGCTGCATACTTTGCTAGCTGCAATTTATTGCACTGGGACCTAATTACCTCATTATGGATTCTGTGTGTCTTCTCCTTTGGGAGTCCTTTTGACTTGCTAATTTATTTATCTAATTCTTGATTTACCATCTAGGACTCTTTTTCGTTTTTTTGCATATTGTTGCACATGATTGTGCACATCTGTATTTATGAATATTGTTATACTTATATTGCTATCTGATCATTGCCAATGATTTGATATTTCGCTATTGTCCCTTATGTCAGGTCCGGGATGCTTGATGGATTCTTCTATTGTTTTTAAGTTGTGTGAAATTTTGCACAAATAAATAAACTTATTTTCTTATATTTTGTGGGTTGAGTGCTCTCTTTGCCTACTTCTTTTTCTTCGTGCCTATGTGTTTTGGTAGGCTCTGCACCCTTACTTTATATTTCTGTTATGAATTTTGCTGTGCATTCCTACCCCTTTATGCTTGTTGCCAAAACTGAACTAATCATCTTTCCCCCACCTCTCTTACATTCCCTACCTGATCTATCTATTACAAAAAATAACATCACGCTCTCCTCAGTACCCAAAGTTCCCTGCCTTGGAGTGACTCTCGACTCTGCCTTGTCCTTAATACCATACATAAAATCCCTCACCACCTCCTGACGTCTTCAACTCAAAAATATTTCCAGAATCCGTCCTTTCCTCAATTCTCAATCTACAAAAATGCTAGTGCATGTGTGGCACCCTTGGGCTTCAGGCGCCACAGGGTATTACACCACTTTTATGGGTTAATATCTATCCCGGGTCAGGAGAGGGTTAACCTGCTGGTGCCTTCACAAAACCCACACAAACAACAGCAGGTGCTTACTCACTGGGGGGTTGGACTAGGGCAGACAGGGGAGCCAGCCATCACGAAGCATGGTACTTCCCAGTCGCTAGAACAACCACAGGGGGCAGGTACCACATAAGGTAGAAGTAGGAGCAACCAATACACTTTAGACGGAACCTTCCTGGGCACAGCTTGGGATAACATCTAGCACTGACAACTGGAGTTAGTGTTTCCTCTTTCCTCGTGGACCTGCGGCTTGGAGCAGGAGGCTCGGCCCGGGTTTCGAATAGTGTACCGCCCCGGGGCTCGGCTGGCTGCCGAGCCTCTCAGATCCGTGCTCGTCGGTGGGTGGCTCGAGCTCCTCCCGGACCCGGGGGTCACGTCGCTCTGAAGGGAAGCTGGCGCTACGTGTAGGGATTTCGGTGGGGAAGGTTCACGGCCGAGGCCGTGGAGTTTAGGGGTGTAAGTTCTTGACGCCACCCACGGGTTGTGGTGAATGTGGACACCACCGCTGCCGTTAACTAGGCTCCCAGGGACGGTGTTATGCAGCCTGGTGTTGACCCTTCCGTGGGCAGGGGGTGATGGTCCCGGGACCCGGTGCTTGCGAGGTGTGGTGCGGTGCGCGGCCCGAGGGCACTGTTGTACTCACTATGACAGATACCCCGGAGTCTCTGGTAAACCAAAAAGGATGGTGGTCGGTGCCCACAGCCGGCTGCGCTTTGCCCCTTTCTCAGGTTGGTGGTTCCCGCCTTTCTCCTGCACCTCTGTGGTAGAACTTGACTGCCTATGCTTCAGCAACGGTAGTCGGCTCCCCGGCTTTATGTGTGTCGGGGAACCCATTTGCCCGCAGGCACTGGCCCGTGGGATCTCTCTCCCTGTGCGGTGGCTTTCTATCGCCCTCGGTGGACTGTTGCCGTCTTTCGGGTGTTGGGATGGGAAAGGACCTAAGGTCCAGACCTTAATCAGTGAATTCGACGTGGTCCAGTGGCTTCTGGACCTCGTTCTGGGTCTGAGTACCCCTCCTGGTGCTCCGGTTTCTAGTTGGCTCCCGGGTTTGGTACCGGCGTTCCACTACCCTGTCCAGGTCCCTTACGGTTCCACCAGCCGTCTTCCTGGCTCCTGCAGGCGGCAACCACCGTCTGCCTCCTTGCCACGGTCAGTGTTGCTGTGGCGCCCTGGACTAGCCAGACCGTCACAGGTACTACAGAAGGGGAATACATGGAATAGCAGAAACTGCTGTGTGAATACTGACATGAAAAATTCAATAGCTATTTGTAAGAATGAAATGTGAAAAATGGAACCTGCATTACTGCCATGAATATATGAATAAAGAGAAATTTAGCTACTGAATTGATCAATGCAGAAGAGCCCCAACACTACGCCAAAGTATTTCTCTACGTTGGGGTCCCTAGCTTGTGTGTGTCCTCTCATGCAGTTAAAAAACTTACCGTGTATGGGACGCTGAGACCCAGGCTATATATGCGTATAATGTGGATTGGCAATAGGTGTGTATGGGGAGGGTTCACAAATGAAAAACTACTAACATTAAGGAATAACGTTTGGAACTCCATTCTATGTCTGAACTGGGTGCAAAAAACCTAAAAAACATCACTATGGGGAGATAAGGTATGCACACCAGTGACTATGGAAGGGGAATACATGGAATAGCAGAAACTGCTGTGTGAATACTGACATGAAAAATTCAATAGCTATTTGTAAGAATGAAATGTGAAAAATGGAACCTGCATTACTGCCATGAATATATGAATAAAGAGAAATTTAGCTACTGAATTGATCAATGCAGAAGAGCCCCAACACTACGCCAAAGTATTTCTCTACGTTGGGGTCCCTAGCTTGTGTGTGTCCTCTCATGCAGTTAAAAAACTTACCGTGTATGGGACGCTGAGACCCAGGCTATATATGCGTATAATGTGGATTGGCAATAGGTGTGTATGGGGAGGGTTCACAAACGAAAAACTACTAACATTAAGGAATAACGTTTGGAACTCCATTCTATGTCTGAACTGGGTGCAAAAACCTAAAAAACATCACTATGGGGAGATAAGGTATGCACACCAGTGACTATGGAAGTGGAATACATGGAATAGCAGAAACTGCTGTGTGAATACTGACATGAAAAATTCAATAGCTATTTGTAAGAATGAAATGTGAAAAATGGAACCTGCATTACTGCCATGAATATATGAATAAAGAGAAATTTAGCTACTGAATTGATCAATGCAGAAGAGCCCCAACACTACGCCAAAGTATTTCTCTACGTTGGGGTCCCTAGCTTGTGTGTGTCCTCTCATGCAGTTAAAAAACTTACCGTGTATGGGACGCTGAGACCCAGGCTATATATGCGTATAATGTGGATTGGCAATAGGTGTGTATGGGGAGGGTTCACAAACGAAAAACTACTAACATTAAGGAATAACGTTTGGAACTCCATTCTATGTCTGAACTGGGTGCAAAAAACCTAAAAAACATCACTATGGGGAGATAAGGTATGCACACCAGTGACTATGGAAGGGGAATACATGGAATAGCAGAAACTGCTGTGTGAATACTGACATGAAAAATTCAATAGCTATTTGTAAGAATGAAATGTGAAAAATGGAACCTGCATTACTGCCATGAATATATGAATAAAGAGAAATTTAGCTACTGAATTGATCAATGCAGAAGAGCCCCAACACTACGCCAAAGTATTTCTCTACGTTGGGGTCCCTAGCTTGTGTGTGTCCTCTCATGCAGTTAAAAAACTTACCGTGTATGGGACGCTGAGACCCAGGCTATATATGCGTATAATGTGGATTGGCAATAGGTGTGTATGGGGAGGGTTCACAAACGAAAAACTACTAACATTAAGGAATAACGTTTGGAACTCCATTCTATGTCTGAACTGGGTGCAAAAAACCTAAAAAACATCACTATGGGGAGATAAGGTATGCACACCAGTGACTATGGAAGGGGAATACATGGAATAGCAGAAACTGCTGTGTGAATACTGACATGAAAAATTCAATAGCTATTTGTAAGAATGAAATGTGAAAAATGGAACCTGCATTACTGCCATGAATATATGAATAAAGAGAAATTTAGCTACTGAATTGATCAATGCAGAAGAGCCCCAACACTACGCCAAAGTATTTCTCTACGTTGGGGTCCCTAGCTTGTGTGTGTCCTCTCATGCAGTTAAAAAACTTACCGTGTATGGGACGCTGAGACCCAGGCTATATATGCGTATAATGTGGATTGGCAATAGGTGTGTATGGGGAGGGTTCACAAACGAAAAACTACTAACATTAAGGAATAACGTTTGGAACTCCATTCTATGTCTGAACTGGGTGCAAAAAACCTAAAAAACATCACTATGGGGAGATAAGGTATGCACACCAGTGACTATGGAAGGGGAATACATGGAATAGCAGAAACTGCTGTGTGAATACTGACATGAAAAATTCAATAGCTATTTGTAAGAATGAAATGTGAAAAATGGAACCTGCATTACTGCCATGAATATATGAATAAAGAGAAATTTAGCTACTGAATTGATCAATGCAGAAGAGCCCCAACACTACGCCAAAGTATTTCTCTACGTTGGGGTCCCTAGCTTGTGTGTGTCCTCTCATGCAGTTAAAAAACTTACCGTGTATGGGACGCTGAGACCCAGGCTATATATGCGTATAATGTGGATTGGCAATAGGTGTGTATGGGGAGGGTTCACAAACGAAAAACTACTAACATTAAGGAATAACGTTTGGAACTCCATTCTATGTCTGAACTGGGTGCAAAAAACCTAAAAAACATCACTATGGGGAGATAAGGTATGCACACCAGTGACTATGGAAGGGGAATACATGGAATAGCAGAAACTGCTGTGTGAATACTGACATGAAAAATTCAATAGCTATTTGTAAGAATGAAATGTGAAAAATGGAACCTGCATTACTGCCATGAATATATGAATAAAGAGAAATTTAGCTACTGAATTGATCAATGCAGAAGAGCCCCAACACTACGCCAAAGTATTTCTCTACGTTGGGGTCCCTAGCTTGTGTGTGTCCTCTCATGCAGTTAAAAAACTTACCGTGTATGGGACGCTGAGACCCAGGCTATATATGCGTATAATGTGGATTGGCAATAGGTGTGTATGGGGAGGGTTCACAAACGAAAAACTACTAACATTAAGGAATAACGTTTGGAACTCCATTCTATGTCTGAACTGGGTGCAAAAAACCTAAAAAACATCACTATGGGGAGATAAGGTATGCACACCAGTGACTATGGAAGGGGAATACATGGAATAGCAGAAACTGCTGTGTGAATACTGACATGAAAAATTCAATAGCTATTTGTAAGAATGAAATGTGAAAAATGGAACCTGCATTACTGCCATGAATATATGAATAAAGAGAAATTTAGCTACTGAATTGATCAATGCAGAAGAGCCCCAACACTACGCCAAAGTATTTCTCTACGTTGGGGTCCCTAGCTTGTGTGTGTCCTCTCATGCAGTTAAAAAACTTACCGTGTATGGGACGCTGAGACCCAGGCTATATATGCGTATAATGTGGATTGGCAATAGGTGTGTATGGGGAGGGTTCACAAACGAAAAACTACTAACATTAAGGAATAACGTTTGGAACTCCATTCTATGTCTGAACTGGGTGCAAAAAACCTAAAAAACATCACTATGGGGAGATAAGGTATGCACACCAGTGACTATGGAAGGGGAATACATGGAATAGCAGAAACTGCTGTGTGAATACTGACATGAAAAATTCAATAGCTATTTGTAAGAATGAAATGTGAAAAATGGAACCTGCATTACTGCCATGAATATATGAATAAAGAGAAATGTAGCTACTGAATTGATCAATGCAGAAGAGCCCCAACACTACGCCAAAGTATTTCTCTACGTTGGGGTCCCTAGCTTGTGTGTGTCCTCTCATGCAGTTAAAAAACTTACCGTGTATGGGACGCTGAGACCCAGGCTATATATGCGTATAATGTGGATTGGCAATAGGTGTGTATGGGGAGGGTTCACAAACGAAAAACTACTAACATTAAGGAATAACGTTTGGAACTCCATTCTATGTCTGAACTGGGTGCAAAAAACCTAAAAAACATCACTATGGGGAGATAAGGTATGCACACCAGTGACTATGGAAGGGGAATACATGGAATAGCAGAAACTGCTGTGTGAATACTGACATGAAAAATTCAATAGCTATTTGTAAGAATGAAATGTGAAAAATGGAACCTGCATTACTGCCATGAATATATGAATAAAGAGAAATGTAGCTACTGAATTGATCAATGCAGAAGAGCCCCAACACTACGCCAAAGTATTTCTCTACGTTGGGGTCCCTAGCTTGTGTGTGTCCTCTCATGCAGTTAAAAAACTTACCGTGTATGGGACGCTGAGACCCAGGCTATATATGCGTATAATGTGGATTGGCAATAGGTGTGTATGGGGAGGGTTCACAAACGAAAAACTACTAACATTAAGGAATAACGTTTGGAACTCCATTCTATGTCTGAACTGGGTGCAAAAAACCTAAAAAACATCACTATGGGGAGATAAGGTATGCACACCAGTGACTATGGAAGGGGAATACATGGAATAGCAGAAACCGCTGTGTGAATACTGACATGAAAAATTCAATAGCTATTTGTAAGAATGAAATGTGAAAAATGGAACCTGCATTACTGCCATGAATATATGAATAAAGAGAAATTTAGCTACTGAATTGATCAATGCAGAAGAGCCCCAACACTACGCCAAAGTATTTCTCTACGTTGGGGTCCCTAGCTTGTGTGTGTTGTGAGACTCATGTGGGATTAGTGGATGAGGGCAGGTATATCTCACCCCGGTATCGGTCCTATGTGACTTAGCCTGGCCAGGATCACCTGGCTACTAATGGATTAATGGGAGGTGAAGGACGGAGGTAAAAGGAATCTGGGAAGTTGGGGGAGGGTCTCCATCTGGGAACACAGTAAGCCTGTCTGTGTAGGAGACACTTGTGAGGAGCAGTGCCTGGTGTTTGTGTGGTTTAGCTGGAAGGGAGAAGCCCTCCAGTTGGTAGTTAGGATAACACCGTGTATAGTTAGTGCCGGACAGGCAAGGATTTATTTTGTTGGTGTTTTTTTTTCTTTTGTTTATGCTTCACTGCAATAAACCTGACCAAGCGTCAGTTACACCTTGAATTCGGCTGTCTGCCTGAGGTGAATACGTGCCCTTTGAACCCAGCAAAGGCGATCCCGGAGCGTGTTATCACAGTGTCCTCTCATGCAGTTAAAAAACTTACCGTGTATGGGACGCTGAGACCCAGGCTATATATGCGTATAATGTGGATTGGCAATAGGTGTGTATGGGGAGGGTTCACAAATGAAAAACTACTAGCACTGGTGTGCATACCTTATCTCCCCATAGTGATGTTTTTTAGGTTTTTTGCACCCAGTTCAGACATAGAATGGAGTTCCAAACGTTATTCCTTAATGTTAGTAGTTTTTCGTTTGTGAACCCTCCCCATACACACCTATTGCCAATCCACATTATACGCATATATAGCCTGGGTCTCAGCGTCCCATACACGGTAAGTTTTTTAACTGCATGAGAGGACACACACAAGCTAGGGACCCCAACGTAGAGAAATACTTTGGCGTAGTGTTGGGGCTCTTCTGCATTGATTAATTCAGTAGCTAAATTTCTCTTTATTCATATATTCATGGCAGTAATGCAGGTTCCATTTTTCACATTTCATTCTTACAAATAGCTATTGAATTTTTCATGTCAGTATTCACACAGCAGTTTCTGCTATTCCATGTATTCCCCTTCCATAGTCACTGGTGTGCATACCTTATCTCCCCATAGTGATGTTTTTTAGGTTTTTTGCACCCAGTTCAGACATAGAATGGAGTTCCAAACGTTATTCCTTAATGTTAGTAGTTTTTCGTTTGTGAACCCTCCCCATACACACCTATTGCCAATCCACATTATACGCATATATAGCCTGGGTCTCAGCGTCCCATACACGGTAAGTTTTTTAACTGCATGAGAGGACACACACAAGCTAGGGACCCCAACGTAGAGAAATACTTTGGCGTAGTGTTGGGGCTCTTCTGCATTGATCAATTCAGTAGCTAAATTTCTCTTTATTCATATATTCATGGCAGTAATGCAGGTTCCATTTTTCACATTTCATTCTTACAAATAGCTATTGAATTTTTCATGTCAGTATTCACACAGCAGTTTCTGCTATTCCATGTATTCCCCTTCCATAGTCACTGGTGTGCATACCTTATCTCCCCATAGTGATGTTTTTTAGGTTTTTTGCACCCAGTTCAGACATAGAATGGAGTTCCAAACGTTATTCCTTAATGTTAGTAGTTTTTCGTTTGTGAACCCTCCCCATACACACCTATTGCCAATCCACATTATACGCATATATAGCCTGGGTCTCAGCGTCCCATACACGGTAAGTTTTTTAACTGCATGAGAGGACACACACAAGCTAGGGACCCCAACGTAGAGAAATACTTTGGCGTAGTGTTGGGGCTCTTCTGCATTGATCAATTCAGTAGCTAAATTTCTCTTTATTCATATATTCATGGCAGTAATGCAGGTTCCATTTTTCACATTTCATTCTTACAAATAGCTATTGAATTTTTCATGTCAGTATTCACACAGCAGTTTCTGCTATTCCATGTATTCCCCTTCCATAGTCACTGGTGTGCATACCTTATCTCCCCATAGTGATGTTTTTTAGGTTTTTTGCACCCAGTTCAGACATAGAATGGAGTTCCAAACGTTATTCCTTAATGTTAGTAGTTTTTCGTTTGTGAACCCTCCCCATACACACCTATTGCCAATCCACATTATACGCATATATAGCCTGGGTCTCAGCGTCCCATACACGGTAAGTTTTTTAACTGCATGAGAGGACACACACAAGCTAGGGACCCCAACGTAGAGAAATACTTTGGCGTAGTGTTGGGGCTCTTCTGCATTGATCAATTCAGTAGCTAAATTTCTCTTTATTCATATATTCATGGCAGTAATGCAGGTTCCATTTTTCACATTTCATTCTTACAAATAGCTATTGAATTTTTCATGTCAGTATTCACACAGCAGTTTCTGCTATTCCATGTATTCCCCTTTCATAGTCACTGGTGTGCATACCTTATCTCCCCATAGTGATGTTTTTTAGGTTTTTTGCACCCAGTTCAGACATAGAATGGAGTTCCAAACGTTATTCCTTAATGTTAGTAGTTTTTCGTTTGTGAACCCTCCCCATACACACCTATTGCCAATCCACATTATACGCATATATAGCCTGGGTCTCAGCGTCCCATACACGGTAAGTTTTTTAACTGCATGAGAGGACACACACAAGCTAGGGACCCCAACGTAGAGAAATACTTTGGCGTAGTGTTGGGGCTCTTCTGCATTGATCAATTCAGTAGCTAAATTTCTCTTTATTCATATATTCATGGCAGTAATGCAGGTTCCATTTTTCACATTTCATTCTTACAAATAGCTATTGAATTTTTCATGTCAGTATTCACACAGCAGTTTCTGCTATTCCATGTATTCCCCTTCCATAGTCACTGGTGTGCATACCTTATCTCCCCATAGTGATGTTTTTTAGGTTTTTTGCACCCAGTTCAGACATAGAATGGAGTTCCAAACGTTATTCCTTAATGTTAGTAGTTTTTCGTTTGTGAACCCTCCCCATACACACCTATTGCCAATCCACATTATACGCATATATAGCCTGGGTCTCAGCGTCCCATACACGGTAAGTTTTTTAACTGCATGAGAGGACACACACAAGCTAGGGACCCCAACGTAGAGAAATACTTTGGCGTAGTGTTGGGGCTCTTCTGCATTGATCAATTCAGTAGCTAAATTTCTCTTTATTCATATATTCATGGCAGTAATGCAGGTTCCATTTTTCACATTTCATTCTTACAAATAGCTATTGAATTTTTCATGTCAGTATTCACACAGCAGTTTCTGCTATTCCATGTATTCCCCTTCCATAGTCACTGGTGTGCATACCTTATCTCCCCATAGTCACAGGTACTACAACACGACACCCCCACCCTGAGACAGGCACATCAGTCAGACACAAAATCCTTGTTGCCTCCCTCCAGGGGCTGATGTCCACACCAGGTGGGGTGGAGCCAGGCGGTTGGCCCCACCCACTGAGGAGTTCACAGTCCTGGAGGCGGGAGAAGGAAGTCAGTTGAGAAGAGAGTTGAGTTCATTTCAGTTCAGTGAAGTTAGGGAAGTGGAAGAGTGAGGAGTAAAGTAGTAGTAGAGGAGCAAACTGACTGTGTCCGGGTACGTGGCCCGGGCACCGAGAGCAAGGTTGGCAGACGGTGGTGGCCGTCTGCAGGAGAGGCAGATCAACGCGGAACCGTAGGACCGGGTACGGGCGGTGGCCCGCCGGTACCAAACCGGGGAGCGAAGTGAAGCCAGCACAAACCGGCAGGGCCTGCGGACCCCGACCAGGCTTGGAGTCGCCATTAAATAGGTCAAATCCGTCAGTGACCGGAACCCCAGGGGTTTCCTAACAGCCAAGACCCGATTGAAGGCAACCGTCCAACCAACAGAAGGAAATACAGCTACCGCCACAGCTAGAGTTCCAAGGGCCAGAGCCTGTGGGCAAAAGGGCTCCTCCGGCATATATACACGATGGGGAGCAGGTTACCGGTGGGAAGCCATCGGGACCGAACATACACAAAGGTGCAGGGAAAGGCAGCCACCACCAACCGTCCGGGAGAAACCACAGCAGCTGGCTGCGGGACCTGTCCATCCAGCCGTTTGGTTTACCAGAGACTTTGCATCCATTTGTGGCTGAGTGAGTACTATCGTGCCATCTGGCACCGCGCTGCGCAGTCCAAGCGACCCTGCACCTTGCCAACCCTGCCTCCCCGTCACCTCACCGGGCCCCGGGACCACCAACCCCCTACCCACGGAGGGGAGAGAAACATCCCAGTTGCTCCCTGCCATCGCTCCCGGGATCCCCGTCAATAGCAGCGGTGGTGCCCAACCTCACCACAACCCGTGGGTGGCGTCACGGACCAAATCCCCAAACCGAAATACCCCCTTTCACTCATGGGCGAGGAGCGCCGCTCGAGACCCCGGATCCGGCCCACCGCTCGAGCCACCGAGCAGCAGCAGCAGCGCCGGACCCGAGCGGTGTGAGCGCAGCGCCCCGCCGCCCGCGACATTACCGCTGCAGAGCTGACGCCTCAGGCCTGCTGCACTTGAACTTGAACTCAAGCACAAACTAAACTAAACTGACTACTGTTTCCTGTCTCAGGCCCTCTGTACTCCTAGGTGGGTGTGGCCAACGCCTGGCTCCACACCCTGGTGTGACCATTGAACACTGAGAGAGGTGACAAAGGTTTTTAGGTTGGCTGCTGTCACCTTGTTAGGGGCTGGTGTTTGTGCAGGGGGTCTACCTGTGACTAACTGGCTAGTCCAGGGTGTCACAAGAGCTACAGAGGGAGACTTCACCAAACCTTTACGGGCACCGCTGGTGACCGCCAACGGATCCGGGATCGGCTGTGGCCCATCATGGCTGAGAGCGGTACCTCGGGCAGCGTCTAAAATACTTGTGAGTAAACAGACTTGGAACCGCAGCCCCTGCCTTTGCTTCTCCTTTAGCGGCGCCATTGCCCAGCAGTGCGGCGCCAATGGGGACTACCACTACTACCCCCGCCATCCTCCCGAGGTAATCCCACTCCGCCTGTGGGAAGCGACATCATCCCGGCTGCACTTAACATCTGCCCTGGCGAGAGACCCTGCAGCAGTGGCCCCCATCCCTGGCCGCATACTACACGTGGCGTCACGATCCTAATAGACTTTTCTGACCCCCGAATACTACCTCCATGCTCCCTGCCACCCTCCAATCCTCCTTCCTGTACGCCTCGGGGCAACGGAACCGGGCCAGGCCACCCTGTGATGATGCAGAAGAATCTGCACCCCGGCCCAGCAACGAGTAGGTTAAATTACCTGCCCCGTAGGGCACTACACATGCCCTCATAATCTCTCACCAGGATTACTGCAACAACCTCCTCTATGGCCTTCCTGCTAACACCCTCGCACCCAGTGTCGGTCTAGCGTGCCAGGGTAGCGGGGAAACCCCAGGTAGGCTCCGACCTTGACTCCACACTAAGCTGTCCCCGGCAGGCTGCAGGGGCCCTCGCCGGGTGTATTAAAATGACCTGCGGCCGCGGCTCTTTAGACTGTCGGCAGCTGCCGCAGGTGATGACACTGTATGCACTGTAGGCAGCACTCAGATTATGATAGCGCCAGTAGCTACACGGGGGGGAGGGGGCGCTCCTGACCTGGAGGGGAGCACCGGAGCTTATGAGCAGCAGCGCTGCAGGGGCAGAGCAGAAGCTGCTTCCCAGAAGAAGAAACTGCATCTAGTGCTAGGACCTGCGATAACTGATGCCCATGTGACTGTTTGAGAGGAGCCAGGCAGGAGCAGACCAAGGAAGATGTGGTAATGAGAATGAGAGGAGGATGTGGGGAGCTTGGGGGGAGGCTGGGTGAGTGGCACATGGGGGTCCACACTGTGACAGAGGGGTGTTAAGTGATACAGGGTGTGTGGGAAATGGGGTTTTAGTGTGTTTGAGAGAGGGGTAATTTGGAGTACAGCCTGGCTGTGTGAGATATGCAGAATATGAAGGTGCTGAGTGTCTGTGATTTGGGAGTGCAGGCTGTGTCTGATTTTGGGGTGCAGGGTGTGTGATTTGGGGGGTGCTGGATGGGTGTGATTTGAGGGTGCTGGGTGTGTGTGATTTGGGGGTGCAGGGTGTGTGATTTGGGGGTGCAGGGTGTATGTGATTTGGGGGTGCTGGGTGTGTGTGATTTGGGGGTGCTGGGTGTGCGTGATTTGGGGATGCAGGGTTTGTGCACCAGTCCCTGCTGTGTGATGTGTGTGAAGTCCACACAGTAACCATATATCAGTAGGGATTAGGGAAAGAGGGATAGCAGCAGTCAGAGCATGGGATGGGATTGGGAAAGCTGGGTGCTGAGCTGAGAGAAAGAGGCTCTTTTCCTCATCACCCAGCTTTCCTATGTTCTGATATCCATCTTGTCCTCAGCTCCCTAGTTCCCAGCTTTCCCATTCTCTGATATCATGGGAAAGCTGGGTGCTGAAGATAAGATGGCTATCAGAACATAGAAAAGCTGGGTGCTGAGTAAAAGAACAGAGTAATTATCCTGTATCCCAAGTGTCTTATCCTGTACCGAGTATCAAGCATCATTATCCTGTACCCTCAGTGTCAGTGTCATTTTCTTGTACCCCAGTGTCATTGTCATTATTCTGTACCCCCAGTGTCATTATCCTGTAACCCCAGTGTCAGCGTCATTATCCTGTACCCCCAGTGTCATTATCCTGTACCCCCAATGTCAGTGTCAGTGTCCTGTACCCCCAGTGTCAGTGTCATTTCCTGTACCCCCAGTGTCAGTGTCATTATCCTGTACCCCAGTGTCAGTGTCACACACCCTGTGTCCCCGAGGGACCGGCCGTTGCAGCTGAGGGACCCGGTCTACCCCTGGCCCCCATGCCGCCTCCGTCCTCCTTACCCGTGCACCGCGTAGCGCCTGGCCCGTCGGGCGTACACCCCTTCGTAGCAGTGGCCGAGAGAGTGACGAGCCCGGAGGCTGCGGCAGCTGGCGGCAACCCGCCTGGCACAGGGACGGATGATAGCGACTCCGGGCCGGACACAGAGCCCGTTTCCGAGGAAGATGAAGGGGTCGTTGCCCTGTGCGACGTGGAGGCCACTTACATCCCCCGGAGCGGAAATAATGGGTACCGTGCAGCCCTTCCCCGCCGTGCCTGTTATGCGCTGGAGGGGCTGATTCCCGTGTTCCTCCACCCGGGGCCGGCTGAGGATGGTGAAAGCGAGCAGTGATGGCAGCGGAGCTCCGCTGCAAGTTGTCCCCGTTGGGACCACCAGCAATATTGTTTACAGTTTCCAATGAAAAGATGAGTACCGAAGAAGTTCACCTGATTTGCAAATTGATTAAACCGGTCGTTGCCGGCAACTGGTCCCCGGAGGGACCTATTGTACCCACTGCTACGAAACTGCATAGAAACTGCTACGGACAAGCCCAAGAACTGGCAGGGCAACCACGAACTTGTGGTATGTAAATAGAAATGTTGGCTTGTACCGTGACCGCCTCCGGAGAGGCTGATTTGGAGGATGGGCCTGAAGGTAAGAGATGGCCCAGGCCCACCACTACTGTAACCGGTGGCGATCCTCCGGGGGTTTCGGGGGTTCCCCATGGACGCGGGGCCCCTGAAAGGGACAGAACCCGCTCGGGCAACTTGGTGCTGGACTGGGGTCAAGGGGTGCTGCCCATTTGCTTAGAGGCAGCATCAGGGCCAGGTTGCTTGGATGGGAGAGAGCGGAAGCCGTAACCGTTATTTACAAAATTGTTGGTAACGTTTAAAGTAATGTGCCTCCCGATGTGGGAAGAGTGAAAAATATGCTTATGTTTTTACATGTTTTACCGTTTTACCTTTTTTTCCATTTTGTGAAAATAAAACCGGTGATGGACGGGCAGCCCGCGGACGGTCTGCATTTTACTAAGGGGGAATGTGGCGCCCTGGACAAGCCAGGTCGTCACAGGAACTACACCAACACACCCCACACCCCTTCAGGCACACCGAAGCCAAAACACAAAATCCTTGTTGCCTTCCTCCAGGGGCTGATGTCCACACCAGGGGGTGGGCCAGGCGGTTGGTCCCGCCCACCGAGGAGTTCACAGTCCTGGAGGCGGGAAAAGGAGGCAGTTAGTGGGAAGTTGAGTCCTGGAGTGGAAGTGAGGAGAGTGAAGTGGCAAAGGAGCAGACAGAAAGCGGTTCGGGTGTGTGGCCCGGACGGTACAGCAAGGTTGGCAGACGGTAGTGACCGTCTGCAGGAGAGGCCAATTGGAGTGAGCCGTAAGGACCGTGGACGGGCGGTGGCCCGGCGGTACCGGACTGGTGAACAAAGAGAAGCCAGCACCATCCGGCAGGGCTTACGGACCCCGACAAGGCTAGGAGTCGCCGTTGAATTTGTCAAATCCGTTAGCGAAGGGAACCTCCTGGGTTTCCCAGCAGTCAAGTCCCGATAGAAGGCGACAGCTCAAACCGTGAAGGGAAACACAGTCACCGCCAAGGCTAAAGTTCCCAGGGCCAGAGCCTGCGGGCAAAAGGGGCTCCTTCAGCACCCATCCAAGCTGGGGAGCGGGTTACCGGTGGGAACCCATTGGAACCGTACACACTACATAGGTGCAGGGAAAGGCAGTCACCATCAACCTGCCGGGAGGAGAAACACCGCAGCCATCTGTGGGACCCGTCCATCCAGCCGTTTGTTTTACAGGAGACTGTGTATTCGTTACTGGCTGAGTGAGTACCACCGTGCCGTGCGGCACAGCGCTGCCCCCGCGACCCTGCACCTCACCAGGCCCCGTAGCCCACCTGCCAAACATCCCTACCCACCTCACCGGGCCCCGGGACAACCAACCCCCTACCCACGGAGGGAAGAACCAACATCCAAGCTGCTCCCTGTCATCGCTCCCGGGATCCCCGTCCAGAGCAACGGTGGTGTCACCAATCTCACCACAACCGTGGGTGGCGTCACGGACAATAAATCCCCAAATCCATTCCCCTTTTCACTCACGGGCGAGGAACGCCGCTCGAGTCCCCGGGATCCGGCCCACCGCTCGAGCCACCACCGAGCAACAGCAGCAGCAGCCGGACCCGAGCAGAGCGCAGCGTCCCCTCCTCCGCCCGCGACACTGGCATGTTTCCCCCATTCTGGTAAATGTATCCCCCATACTGGTAAATGTACCCCTTCCTGGCATGTTCCCCTTCCTGCTAAATGTACCCCATCCTGGCATGTTTTCCCCCATCCTTGCAGTCATGTTTACCCATCCTTGCAGTCATGTTTCCCCCCATCCTTCCAGTAATGTTTCCCCCCATCCTTGCAGTCATGTTTCCCCCCATCCTTGCAGTCATGTTTCCCCCCATCCTTGCAGTCATGTTTCCCCCATCCTTGCAGCCATGTTTCCCCCATCCTGGCAGCCATGTTTCCCCCATCTTTGCACGTTTCCTCCATCTTTGCACGTTTCTCTCCATCTTTGCACGTTTCCCCCATCCTTGCAACCATGTTTGCCCTGTGCTCTTCATGTTTGCCCCGTGCTCTGTTTATTTACCCTGTGCTCTGTTTGTTTGCCCCGTGCTCTGTTTGTTTGCACCTTTTTTTTTTCCCTTTGCTCTGTTTGTATGCCCCGTGCTCTGTATGCCCCGTGCTCTGTTTGCCCCGTACTCTGTATGCCCTGTTTGCCCCGTGCTCTGTTTGTTTGCCCCGTGCTCTGTATGCCCTGTGATTTCCATGTTTGCCCCGTGCTCTGTATGCCCTGTGCTCTCCATGTTTGCCCCATGCTCTGTTTGCCCCGTGCTCTGTTTGCCCCGTGCTCTGTTTGCCCCGTGCTCTGTTTGCCCTGTACTCTGTATGCCCTGTTTGCCCCGTGCTCTGTTTGTTTGCCCCGTGCTCTGTATGCCCCGTGCTGTCCATGTTTGCCCCGTGCTCTGTATGCCCTGTGCTCTCCATGTTTGCCCCGTGCTCTGTTTGCCTCGTGGTCTTGTGGCGCCCCTGAGGCTTCCGTCGCCACAGGACATTGCACCCCATCCAGCGGTGTGATGCCCCATTCTGGGTGAGGAAAGGAGGCGACACCGGTCCCCTGGTAAATCTATACAACACCCATTGTTAGGTACACACTGGGACCAGGGACAGTGGCAGTAACCCTCCCATGCTGCATGCTGGGAGGGGCCGTAAGACCCATCCCTGCTCCTATAGGGTACAGCTTAGCAACTGGGGAAGTGGGAGGAGCCATCAGAGAGCAGTCAGAGAAAGGAAGGTCAAGTTTGAGTAGTCTGAGAGAGAGGGAGGAAGGAGGAGGTCTGCAGGCGGCAGACGAGAAGGAGAGAAGGAAAGATAGCTCTAGTCAGTCAGGAGCTAAGAAGAAGAAAGAGACGCTTCCTGGTGAAGATCCTGGGACTCAGAGGGTCCAGGTGACACCAAGCAGAGAGAAGAAGGGATTCCAGGGCCACGGATAGCTGTAGAGCTGTGGTGGCCTGTTCCACAGGAACATCGGTGGAGGGATCAAGCTGCAACAGGGGACAGTCCCTAGAAACAGAAGGAGCGAAAAATCATCTCCAACAGTGAAAACCGAGGCCCAGGGAAAGTTGCAAACTCCCCGGGCCACAGCCCACAGCAGAACCTCTAGAAAGGGGGCAAGTAACCGACAGGCGAGCTCCCAGCCTGGAGGCTGTAGTGGAGGCCGAGCAGGTTCATCCTAAAAGAGCTAGGCTTAAGGAGACAGCTGAAGACAGAGACACTTTAGAGAGAAGGGTACCGGCTTTCATCCCAGAAATTACCCAGAAACGGCGGAGGTCCCTGACAGTGGGTTCCAGCAGTCCAGAGGCACCAGTGTGCACCTACCAGGATGTGTGAGTAAACAACTTGAAACTGCACCCTTGGTGTTGCCTCTGTTATTTCATCTGTATAGACTTCCACTACACCATAGACTCTCACGAGCACCAACAGTGTCCCCGGGGCACCGCTCCACCTGTGGGGAGCAGTACCACCATTGCTGCCATATCATCACCCCGGAGACCTCACACAGCAGCGGCGGCTTAATAGCCGCAAACCACAGGTGGCGTCACGAAATAAAAACTTTAATTACTCCCAAGTCACCAGCCATTTTAACTGACACCCACCAGGGCCACGGAGCCGGGCCCCGCCACCACTGACGACCCCCCGGACTAGTCCGGCCCGGCACCGGGTGTCCCATAGCCCTGGAGTGGGCGAGTCACTCTGTTTGCCCCGTGCTCTGTTTGCCCCGTGCTCTGTTTGCCCCATGCTCTGCTTATATGCCCCGTGCTCTTTTTATATGCCCCGTGCTCTGTTTATATGCCCCGTGCTCTCTCTGTATGCCCCGTGCTCCCATGTTTGCCCCGTGCTCTGTATGCCCCGTGCTCTGTCTGTTTGCCCCGTGCTCTGTCTGTATGCCCCGTGCTCTGTCTGTATGCCCCGTGCTCTGTCTGTTTGCCCCGTGCTCTGTCTGTTTGCCCCGTGCTCTGTCTGTTTGCCCCGTGCTCTGTCTGTTTGCCCCGTGCTCCGTATGCCCAGTGCTCTGTTTGCCCCATGCTCTGTTTGCCCCGTGCTCTGTTTGCCCCGTACTCTGTATGCCCTGTTTGCCCCGTGCTCTGTTTGTTTGCCCCATGCTCTGTATGCCCTGTGCTCTCCATGTTTGCCCCGTGCTCTGTTTGCCCCGTGCTCTGTTTGCCCCGTGCTCTGTTTATATGCCCCGTGCTCTGTTTATATGCCCTGTGCTCTGTCTGTATGCCCCGTGCTCTGTCTGTATGCCCCGTGTGCCCATGTTTGCCCCGTGCTCCCATGTTTGCCCCATGCTCTGTTTATATGCTCTGTATGCCCCGTGCTCTGTCTGTTTGCCCCGTGCTCTGTCTGTATGCCCCATGCTCCCATGTTTTCCTTGTGCTCTGTCTGTTTGCCCCGTGCTCTGTCTGTTTGCCCCGTGCTCTGTATGCCCCATGCTGTTTGCCCCGTGCTCTGTTTGCCCCGTGCTGTTTGCACCGTGCTCTGTTTGCCCCGTGCTCTGTCTGCTTGCCCCGTGCTCTGTATGCCCCGTGCTCTGTATGCCCCGTGCTCCCATGTTTCCCCCGTGCTCCCATGTATGCCCCATGCTCTGTATGCCCCGTACTCCCATGTTTGCCCCGTGCTGGCTCTGTCCCCCCACATCTTGGCACAGCCGCACACAGCTTAAAAATAAAAAAAAACTCACCTTCTAGCACCCGCTCCACCACGCGGCCACAAGACGCCGGCGCCGCCTACTGAGTGACGCTCCTCCGTCTCCTCTGCTAAACACCACTTTGAACTGTCGGCGCGATCATATCGGCAGTTCAAAGTGGCTCAGTGTGGCGACAGCGCGCGTGCCAGCACAAAGGCTCTGCGTGCCCAGTCTGGCATGCGTGCCATAGGTTCACCATCACTGCCCTATATTGTAGATAGATGGCGGCATCGGTGGATTCATTTAAGTAATCTTTTCCATGTGAAGATGCTGGATAACATTTTGCTTCTCTTTGAATATTGTTTGGCTGATGGACTCGGTGGTTTTCCTAGGACAAGGAATGTCCGTGTGTAAGAAAAACTGCGACTGACTGTAAATAACAGATTCCATTATTAACTACAATAAATAAGATGCTACAAATAATCTTGTGATACATGCAGGGCACAGGACAGGTCTGTTCTGTGCACTGTAGAGTTTGCTAAAAGCCGCATGTTATACCGAGAGATGCCGAAAATGATCAAGTAATAAAAATGTTTATGGTAGCCATAGTGCGGGCCCCTAGAGGCAATTTCCCTGGTAGGCTCCTGGCACCCCAGTCTGACCCTGCTCGCACCTCTCCAGTTCATCCTTAACTGTGCTGCCCGACTGATCCACCTTACTCCTTACCACCAACCCACTTCTCCCCTCTTCAAATCCCTCCATTGGCTCCCAATCCTCCACCATATCCAATTCAAACTACTAACACTGACCTACAAAGCTGTCCATAATCTGTCTCCTCCATAGATCTCTGAACTAATCTCCTGCTACACTCCAACACGTAATCTCCGGTCCTCCCAAGATCGCCTTCTCTCCTAGTCACTAAGGATGAGCGAGTATACTCGTTACTACTCAGTACCTGCTGAGTAGTAAGGTATTCAGGCTACTCATTACTCCACGAGTATCCTTGTGATTACTCGTTAGGAGTAACGAGTAGGGATGGGTGATCCCGAACTATAAAGATACATAAAGAACATTATTAAAAAACATTATGATCATACTTACAGGTCCCGCAACGCATTCTGCAGACTCTGCCTCTCAGCACTTCTGCTTCCATGTCTGTCCGATCATTGGTATGCCGCCCGGTAACCAACACTGGACTACTGAAGGACACACTGGCGTGTTCAGTGTTGACTAAGAAGGAGAGTGATGGGGTGCTACGCTAGATGACCTGGCCTCCATAGTCACCAGACCTGAACCCAATCGAGATGGTTTGGGGTGAGCTGGACCGCAGAGTTAAGGCAAAAGGGCCAACAAGTGCTAAGCATCTCTGGGACCTCCTTCAAGACTGTTGGAAGACAATTTCCGGTGACTACCTCTTGAGGTATCTCTTCAAGAGAATGCCAAGAGTGTGCAAAGTAGTAATCAAAGCAAAATGTGGCTACTTTGAAGAACCTAGAATATAAGACATATTTTCAGTTTTTCACACCTTTTTGTTAAGTATGTCATTCCATATGTGTTAATTCATAGTTTTGATGCCTTCAATGGGAATCTACAATTTTCAGAGTCATGAAAATAAAGAAAACTCTTTGAATGAGAAGGTGTGTCCAAACTTTTGGTGTGTACTGTATGTATATATATATATATATATATATATATATATATCCAGGAAAGGAGAAACACGAGTTTTTATAGTGCAAACAATACATAACTTATTTAGTGAATGTGGTGACAAGGGCTTGAAAGAGTTAAGATGAACACTAAAAAACCGGATCAGAAGATAGAAATTACATGCACCTAATACGGTAAGTCCAATACATCCACAAAGAAAGGTGTGTTCCCCCAGTCTCTTTTACCAAAATCCACTAAGTTTCCCCCCTTCTTACTTTGCCCTGCGGTAGATATCTTCGTGAGGCTAGTCAGTGAGGACTTCAGAAAAATTGACACTCGGCGTAAATGGGATAATTTAACCCACTCGCAGAGAAAGGCCCTCACTAAACTACAGAGTTATCCTGATATTGTGATAAAGCCCGCGGATAAGGGGGGAAACATTGTGGTTATGTCATCTGTTAAATATGAGCATGAGGTAATTCGGCAATTACGTGATAAGGGAACATATGAGAGGCTTCCTTCAAACCCTTTAGGAAAGTATACTAGCGAACTTGCTGTAATCCTTGAGAGGGCCCTTGAGATCGGGTTGATTGATAAAAAAATGTATGATGGCCTATGCAGAAAATACCCTAAAATACCGACCTTCTACGTCTTACCAAAAATACACAAAGATGCTGTCAATCCGCCTGGACGTCCGATCGTGTCAGGCATTGAGGGGATGTGTGACCCTATATGTAAATTCATCGATTATTATCTTCAGCCAATGGTTGAGACACTACCCTCATATGTCCGTGACACGACGGACGTCCTTAGGCGAATTGACGGTATCTTTTTAGATGACGATATGATTATCATCACTGCTGACGTAGAGGGTCTGTATACCTGCATAGCGCATGAGGACGGGCTAAGAGCGGTTCGCTTCTTCTTGGAGATGTCCGGTCGGGATGATGAAATGGGTGAACTGATTTTGGAGCTGCTCCGCTTCGTCCTGACACACAATTTTTTTGTTTTTAAAGATTATTTTTATTTACAGCGACGTGGCACTGCCATGGGCGCGGCCTGCGCGCCTTCGTACGCCTGCCTCTTCCTTGGATTTTGGGAGAGGCTGGTCTTTGGTGACGGAGGCGTGGGGGCATCGGCCCATGTGCAGTGCTGGTATCGTTTTATTGATGATATTCTTTTTGTGTGGCAGGGCCCGGCGGAGCAGCTTGATTGGTTCATGGGGCAGTTGAACAAAAATAAGTTTAACATTAAACTCACATATAAGTGCAGCAATCGCGTGATTGACTTCCTGGACGTCGAAATATCGGTTGACGACAGGGGGTCAATCCAGACGGACGTTTTTCGTAAGAAGACGTCCGTTAACGCGTTGCTGCACGCTTCATCTGCCCATAATCCATCTACTATCCGTGCCATCCCTACCGGACAATTTCTGAGAATGAGGCGGATATGCTCCTCTGAAAGTAAGTTTGAAATTCAGTCATCCGATCTCAGGGCCCGTTTCTCAGATAGGGGTTACAGCAATAGGAACATCAAATTCGGGTACAATAGGGCCAAGAAAACCCCTAGAGCACAATTACTTGCCCACGTTCCCAAGAAACAGGACTCTTTCGACCCTTCAGTAAGATTCATAGGGACATATAATGAAAAATGGGACACTATGCGGGACATTATGAGGAAACACTGGTCGGTTTTATTAACCGATCCGGTGTTGGCCCAGAACCTTACAGACCGGCCACTGATGACACCAAGACGAGCTAAAAGTCTGAAAGATTTTCTAGTAAGAAGTCATTATGTCCCCCCCCATACCTAATACTTTCGGTTCACGGGGTCCATTACAGGGATGTTTTCCCTGTGGACATTGCCTGGCTTGCGGCAATGTCCTCCGCAGTACACAATTCTGTTCCTCGGATGGCAGGAAAAACTATAATATTCGGCAATACATCACATGTGGTTCTACACATGTGGTGTACTTTGCAACCTGTACCTGCCCCCTGATATATGTGGGGCTCACTTCACGTGAGCTCCGCATCAGGGTTAGAGAACATGTGAGAGACATTGCTGCAGCCAGGACGGCAACTGATGACACACTCCTGAAAACCTTGCCAAGACACTTTAAGATTCACCACTCCTGTGACCCTTCCCAATTGAAAATCAGAGGTATCAATATGATAAATGGGGGGATCAGGGGCGGTGATCTTAAAAAGCGCTTGGCACAATGTGAAGTGAAATGGATCCTCACACTTAACACCATGGCCCCTCAGGGACTTAATGAGTCCATTAGCTACGATCCCTTTCTATAACATTGTTATTATCAAAAACTAGGTATTAAATTCTCTTATTTTGGTTGGTTTTGATCTTCTCCGGGTGACCACCTTTTGCCTTACTGCAACTCTTGTCATTGTTAATGTGATTTTTAAACTCTTTTTTAACTGCTCTTATGGTCCCATTATTTTAATGCTGGCTTTATCTGTTTTTTTCCATATAGGCATCCTATTCACCTAATGACGTTACTATGGATCCCTTAGGAAAATATTTTCATTGGTGGCTTGAATGTTTTGATGCATGTATATCTTATCCATTCCCGGCTCTCATGCGCGCATGCCCAGGTCCCCCTGCTTTTGTCTCCGTGACGGTCGCCGCCGTCTGGTGTCGGGCGCATGCGCGGGAGCTATGGTGATGTGTCCCCGCTCCCGCGCATGCGCGGGATGATATGACGGCGGCGCATCACGCGAGACTCTGCGGGTGGATCTGCGCATGCGCCACTACGTGATTTCCGGGATTGGAAAATTACCGCCACCATTTAAATACCAGCTTTTCTGCCACGTACCCCATGGCATCCCATCCCCTGAAGAAGACTGAATACCTTCATCGAAACGTACGTCGGGCTATTTGGGGCCTCCTTTCCGGATCAAAAGTCTCACCACAGCACCTGCTATCGGACGTGGGCCTGGCAAGTAAAGGGTATGATCTATGCTCAGGCGTGATGTTCATATCACGCTTGCCAAAACCCTGGACTCACTAGGAACTCTATTGATACAATATTATGATCTGACTGCATACCCTTGGACCTGCCAATGGCCTTGATACATCCATTATCTATTTGGGTATACTAATGTTCCCTCTGTATTATATGTAAATACGATTTTGTATGCTATCATCTATATGTTGTAAACAGAGGGACATTCTTTGTGGATGTATTGGACTTACCATATTAGGTGCATGTAATATCTATCTTCTGATCCGGTTTTTTAGTGTTCATCTTAACTCTTTCAAGCCCTTGTCACCACATTCACTAAATAAATTATGTATTGTTTGCACTATAAAAACTCGTGTTTCTCCTTTCCTGGATTTAATTAGGAGTTTGTGCTACCTGTGTGATCCCTGGGCAGACAGGGACACCGGGTATATTTCTAGTATGGTTTTCTGGAGATCTGTTATGATATATATATATATATATGTATATATATATATAGCGGGCGGCACGGTGGCTTAGTGGTTAGCACTGCAGTCTTGCAGCGCTGGGGTCCTGGGTTCAAATCCCACCAAGGACACCATCTGCAAGGAGTTTGTATGTTCTCCCCGTGTTTGCGTGGGTTTCCTCCGGGTTCTCCAGTTTCCTCCCACACTCCAAAAGACATACAGATAGGGACTCTAGATTGTGAGCCCCAATGGGGACAGCGTTCCTGATGTATGTAAAGCGCTGCGGAATATGTTAGCGCTATATAAAAATAAAGATTTGATTTTTGATTTGATATATATATATATATATATATATATATATATATATATATATATATATATAGCTCTAGCCAAAATTAAGAGACCACTGCAAAATTGTCAGTTTTTCTGATTTTTCTCTTTATAGGTATATTTTTGAGTAAAATGTAAATTGCACTTTTATTCTATAAACTAGCACTTTCAGAAAATAAATAAAAAATGTATTGCTTGGAAATTCTGAGACGTTGTCAGTAGTTTATAGAAAAAAAGAACAATTTGCATTTCACTACAAAATATACCTATAAAGAGAAAAATCTGAAAAACTGAAAATTTTGCAGTGTGCAGTGGTCTCTTAATATTTGCCAGAGCTGTATATATATATATATATATATATATATATATATATATATACACACACACACAATATATAGTTGTATAAAAATAAATAAGTAGTTTAAAAAAATGACGTAGCCCTCCGAAATACTTTTGATTGTTAGCGCACATAAAGCGGACGGCTACAGGCTACCACGCCCATCTGCCTTGCTTTACCTTTCCTGGCAATCAACATAGTTATTTAAAAAAAAAAATAAGTAAAAAAAATGTGTGGGCTGCCGATGCATTTTCTATTGCTAGCTAAGGGTAATCCAAGCAGCTACTGGCTGCTAACCCCCACTGCTTGTGACTCGCCCACCCCAGGGCTATGGGACACCCGGTGCCGGGCCGGACTAGTCCGGGGGTAGTCAGTGGTGGCGGGGCCCGACTCCGTGGCCCTGGTGGGTGTCAGTTTAAATATGGCTGGTGACTTGGGAGCAATTAAAGTATTTGTTTCGTGACGCCACCTGTGGTTTGCGGCTATTAAGCCGCCGCTGCTGTGTGAGGCCTCCGGGGTGATGATACGGCAGCAATGGTGGTACTGCTCCCCACAGGTGGAGCGGTGCCCCGGGGACACTGTTGGTGCTCGTGAAAGTCTATGGTGTTGTGTGGGTAACACGGTGCAGGGCCGACAGGCAATGAAAGAACCAGGCACAAACAACAGTCTCTTTACCTTCTCCTCTTTTACTTTAAGAACAGTCCAGTCCTGGGAGACCGTCACAGGTGGTGAAGGGGATCCGGTCGGCCTGGAAGTACTTGGGGTGATCTTTTTGGCCAGCTGAGTATGAGGCCTACTCCTGTTCTTTTCTTTACTATTATAGGACCCCGCTCTCTGGATCTAGCAATGGCCCTCTTGCTGCTGGGACCGGTGGTACGTCCCTTTCCCTCTGTGGTAGGCTGCGCAGGCCCTCTTTGGTGCTTCTCTGCTGGAGTCCACACCGGGCCCTGATGATGCAGCTGTACCTTCGGGCTGTTTATGGGCCAGGTGCTTGCAGCTCTCCTGCCCTTCGGATTCGGCTACCAGGGAGTATTTTAAGCCCTGGTGGCCACAGACTCCGATGTCCGAGTCTCTTCTCTGCCTCTCTGCTACTCCTGCTTCCCTGGGCCAAGCTGCTCCAGCTCTAGGCCCCAGATCCACAGGACAGCACACTCTGCGTCTGCTTACTATCACTTCTCTCTACAGACTGAACACTACTTCCTCCCTCAGGTCAGACTTAAGGAATGCTCCCTGGAATTCCAGGTTCAGAGCTCCCCCTGCTGGCCAGAGGGAGAACTGCGTTGGATGTTAAACTTACTGGCCAATGGACCTCCCAATTACCTCCAGGCTCAGCATTAACCCTTTGGGAGGGCAATGCTGTTGTGGAGACCAGGTCCTGGGGCGCCACACTCCCCCTTAGTTAAATTCAGTACTCCCAGACTGTAGAAACAAAACATAACATGTTAGAACATTTCATCCCATTATGGGAGGCGCATTACTTAAACGTTACAAACTTATACACTACTATAAGAGTCCAGTGTGGCTCCCTGCCGGGTGTCCATTACACTGCTCCATGGGGGACCCGCCGATGTAGGCCCAATGTAGGCTCTGGACGTGCGTCAGAGCATTGATGACCCCACTCTATGCACGCCGGACGGGTTTTTCTTCAGGGGTGTGGAGCACACTGGTGCTAACTATGTACAATTAGAGTGTTGGCCACCCATAGTCCAATGGCCCAATTGTCCATTTACTTAATCACCTAAAACAAAATATTACATACCAGACATTTTCACATAACTATTTACACTCTGTTAGGTATTTTACTTTCTATGTTCTATACCTTGGAGGGGGCTGTCCCCGAGTGCTACGTTGGGACCGGCGTAGCTCTGGGGTTTGTCCCTGACTACTTGGAGTGTCTGCCCCCCCCGTGTTATTGGTAGGCCTAACCCTGACAGGGATGCATGTTGGTTGCCTACGGGGTCTCAGATTCGCCAAGGGTACGGCATGTTCACCACTGGCAGGGGGTTGAACCTCCTGTTCTACTGCTGGCGTGTCATCTCGTGTTGGAGCGGACGGTTCTTTAGGTGGATCTGGAACCTCTTCTGTTTCTGGCTCGACCAACTGCGGGAACGTCAAGACTGGTACCACTATGGCATTGTTTATTCGGGTCCAAGTTTTGGGGAATTTTCCAAGGATTGTTTGGATCATCTCTTCCTCTTTTTCTTAACTTTGGGGACTTTCTTGTACTTCTTCTACTTCTTTTTGGGTTCTGCACCGTTCAGGGCACGCTTTTAGGCGGTCTCGAGAAACTGCTTGATAGGTCTTGCCTTCATCTTTGCTTATGAGGCATACCTTACTATAGTCAAAGTTGGAGGGAATAATGGTGTAGGGTTCATTCTCCCACTGATCATCTAATTTATGCGCCCTCCGCTTTTTCTTGAGGACCTGTTCTCCAGGTGCTAAGCGAGTTGCTGGGGCTGTTTGATTGTAGTTCTACTCTTGTCTCATTCTTGCTTGGGACAGGCTCCTTTCTACGCATTCCTGGACCTTGCGGTACTGCTGTTGTCGCTCTGTATCCCAATCTTCTATCTCCTGAACCGCTTCAGGTGACACAGTCCCCATCTTAAAGTCTACAGGTAACTTGCCAGGTCTTGCTCGCATCAGGTAAGCAGGGCTGCAGTTGGTCGAATTTACTGGGATATGGTTGTACAGGTCTACCAGATCTGGTAACTTCTCTGGCCATTGGTTTCTTTCTTCCAGAGGTAGAGCCTTCAGCATATCAATAACCACATGGTTCATCTTCTCGCACAATCCATTGGTTTGGGGGTGGTACGGTGTTGTTCGGATTTTCTTACAGCCGTACATGTTACAGAACTCTTGGAACACTTCGGCCTCGAATGCAGGACCTTGATCAGTCAGTACCCTTTCCGGATAACCGTGAGGCCGACAAAAGTATGCCTGGAATGCTCTAGCTGCTGTTCTGGCTGTCTGGTCCTTCACAGGCACTACTACCAGGAAACGAGAGTAATGGTCCACAATGGTGAGGGCGTACACATAGCCTGACCGGCTTGGTGTTAACTTCACGTGGTCCAGGGCCACCAACTCCAGGGGCTGCTTCGTGACAATTGGCTGTAGGGGAGACCTCTGGCTGGCATCATCCTTCCGCCTCAGGTTACACGGACCACAGTCTCGGCACCACTTCTCGATCATCTTTCTCATGTGCACCCAGTAGAACCGATCGCGGAGAAGGGTCTCCAACTTCTTCCACCCGAAGTGTCCTGCTTTATCATGGTAAGCTGCTAGGACCATTGGAGCATCCCTCTGTGGGACCACTATCTGCCAGATGAGTTCATTCGTTCACCAGTTGACATATCTCTTGCAGAGCTTGCCTTGGTAGGTGAACAGTCGTCCCCTCTCCTTCCACAACTGCTGGGCTTCTTGTGGAGCGTCTGGACCGAGATGGGTCTCAGCTTGTGCTAGCTTTTCTTTGACCAATCGCACGGCCAGGTCACCGTTCTGTGTCTCTTCCCAATTATGGTGGAGTAATGGGTTAACCGAGACCTCGTGCTGGCTCGAGCGCTTCACTCCTACAGCATGCTCACACTGGGAAACACCTTGGTGATGGAAAGCCGGTAACTCTATCTCTTCGAGTTCATCCAGGTCTTCTCCAGACTCGGGTAAATGAGGCATTCTGGACAGCGCATCAGCATTGTTATTCTTCTTGCCAGCCCGGTACTTGATGGTAAAGTCAAAGTTAGACAGCCGGGCCATCCATCGCTGTTCCAACGCACCTAACTTGGCTGTTGCCAGATGTGTCAATGGATTGTTGTCCGTGAAGATGGTGAACTTGGCCGATGCCAGATAGTGCTTGAAGCGTTCAGTCACTGCCCAAACAATAGCGAGGAACTCTAGCTTGAAGGACAGTAGTTTTCTGGATTCCTTTCTGTGGGCCGAAGCTTCCTACTGGCGTAAGCTATCACCTTCTCTCTGCCTCCCTGCACCTGGGACAGAACTGCTCCCAGTCCCACGTTGCTGGCGTCTGTATACAGTACAAACGGCTGGCTGTAGTCAGGGTAGGCCAGAATTTCTTCTCCCGTGAGAGCCCCATTCAGCCGGACAAAAGATGTTTCTATTTTGCTGTTCCATTCAAATGGAGGGCTCTGCTTCTTAGCCTGCTTTGGCTGGCCCACCAGGAGATCTTGAAGGGGCGCTGCTATCTTTGTGAAACCATCAATGAACCTTCGGTAGTAGCCCACCAGCCCAAGGAACTGCCGCACCTCCTTTACCGTGGTGGGTCTTGGCCAGTCCTTGATTACGGTGACTTTCTCCGGATCAGGTGACACACCTTCTGCGCTGACCACATGACCCAGGTACTGTACCTTTGGCTTCAAGAGGTGACATTTGGACGGCTTTATCTTCAGGCCATAGTCCGACAGGGACTCAAACACTTCTGCTAAGTGCCTCAGGTGATCTTCGTAGGTCTTGGAGTAGACTATGACGTCATCCAGGTACAATAGCACGGTTTCAAAGTTGTGATGGCCCAAGCAGCACTCCATCAATCTCTGAAATGTCCCTGGGGCATTGCAGAGTCCGAACGGCATACAATTGAACTCACAGAGACCCATTGGTGTCGTGAATGCAGTCTTCTCTTTGTCCGCCTCTGCCACGGGAACCTGCCAATACCCACTGGTGAGATCCAGGGTGGAGAAATAATTAGCTGATTTTAAGGCCGTTAGCGACTCTTCTATTCTGGGTAGTGGATAAGCATCTTTATGTGTAATGCGGTTGATTTGTCTGTAATCTACGCACATTCTCATTGTACCATCTTTTTTCTTTACGAGCACTAGTGGAGCTGCCAAGGGCTACAGCTATCTCTGATAACCCCAGTCTCCTTCATTTCCCGTAACATTTCTTTGGCACGCTGATACTGTGCTGGGGGTACAGGGCGGTATCTCTCTTTAATGGGATGATGATCACCCGTGGGGATTTGATGTTTAACCCCTTTTACCTGCCCAAAATCTAGGGGGTGTTTGCTGAAGACCCGCTCGTACTCCTGTACCACCCGGTAAACCCCATGCTTTTGGTGTGAGGGGGTGGAGTCGGTGCCCACATGTAATTTTTGGCACCAGTCTTCCAGCTGCCCCTTGGAGCCATTGTCTTCCGCCTGGTCAGATGGGATCAAGGGTTCCACTGCTTTGATGGTATTGTTACTGACAGTGTACAGTTTTGCTACAGTGGCGTACCGGGGCAATTTGACTTCCTCCTCCCCACAATTCAGGACACGGACGGGCACTCTCCCCTTGCGGACGTCTGCTACCCCTCTGGCTATCAGGACTCCAGGCCTAATGTCTGAATACACCGGTTCTACCAAGGCCTGGTAATCCTGACCCTTGAGGCCTATTGCTGCCCGACACCATATCAACATTTCACTTCTTGGGGGTATTGCAATGGGGAGGGGGTCACTTACCCTCACACTGCCAATTTCTCCTCCGGCCAGCTCTACCTGCTGCCTCCTCATCAGGGCTCTGATCTCCCTCTGTAGGGCACGCTGCTGCCCGGAGCTGGCAGTTTCAGACGCCTGTTGCAACAAAATTATCACTTCGGCAATACAATTTTCTATCACATTTGTACCAATGGTTAGCAGTGGGTCAGATTCTTTGCGATCAATATCTACAATTATCATCCCCTGACATGGCAATTCTACCCGCCCCACTTTAATGGTTACTTCTTTATACCCAATTTGAGGTAAGGGCTGACCATTACTGGCCACAATTGTTAAATCATCATCTGGGCCATGGTCAATGTCTGAATCAGCCCAATATCTTTTGTACAGTTTATAAGGGATGGTTGTTACCTGGGACCCCATATCCAGGAGGGCATTCAAAGGGATCCCATCCAGCACAATAGGAAGGACCGGGCGTCCTCCCACATACTTGCTGCGACTGGGGGTTGAGCCGGGCTTCCTTACACCTGGGGGTCGGCTCCTGGCCCCAGGGTCGGTCCATTTAAAGGACAGTGTCTTGCAATATGGCCCGCCTGGCTGCAGCGGCGGCAGATCGGTTGTCCCGTTGAATCATACCGGTCTGTGTCTTTTCCTCGGGTCGGCGGAATCCTCCTCTGTCGCATCCATGGGACGTCATCTGGGCTGGAGGCCAACTCGATTCTTGCAGGTGATGGGGTCACTTGTAGAGACTGCACGGTCTTGGCAAGGGCAGCTACAGTCTTGGTCAGCTCCTGGACCTGCTGTCTGAGCTCTGCAGCGGGATCCTTATCCAGGGACTGCGCCTCAGCCCCTGCAGCGGCTCGTGTTGCAGGCATCACCCCGGGGTACGTGATAGCAAGAGGCCGGAGGGGTACTGGGTCATTCGGTGTAGATTCCCTCAGTACCCGGATGGCCTGGTCCTTAAACTTTGCAAAGTCCAGAGCAGGGTTCTGCAGGACCATGATACGCAGCTGGGTCCTGTGGGCATCTGACAGGAGCCCTTCTATGAACTGCTCAGTTAGCAGTTTGTCTTCTTCACGTACACTCTTTGGGTCCACCTGTTTAATTGCTTTCAGGGCCTCCTGCAAGTTTAAGGGATAGTCCCTTATGCTGTCTGTGGCCCGTTGTTTGCACCCAAAGAACCTCATCTTTATTTCTGCTGCGGTGCGGGTGTCGAAAGTACTCTTTAACTTGGCCAGTATCTGGGTTGCTGTCCCTTTATCTGTATCAGGCCAGAACTTCACTTCACGCTGGGCCGCGCCGGCTAGCTGCCCCATTAATATGCCCACCTTCTGGCTCTCAGTCAGCGGATACACCCGGAACAAGCTGTGCAGCCTTTCTCTGAAGTCGCTCAGGGTATGGGACTCCCCGGAGTACTGCGGCAGCCATTCTGCTCCCGGGATGTACAGCATTGTGATCGGCATTACCGGCGCTACCGCGGGGGCTGGGAAAACGGCGACTGGGATTACATCGGCCGGCGCTGCTGCGTCTTGAACTACTACAGCCACCGGCCCTCCCTCGGTGTCGGACATCTTCCTCCCCCTTAGTGAACCTTACCAGGCTCCGCTTTCTTTTTACAATCTCTTCCGGGTAGCACGGGGTTAACGACCCTCCGCTCTGATGGCGCGCTCCCTTCGCGCTCTTTTTCGGGCACGCCCCCCTTCTTCCTGCACTCAGCAAAGCTAATGGCGGCGGCAGTCTTCAAACAGTAAACACACAGTCTTTTCAAAGGCGCACAGTACCCGGTGGGCGCCGGGCACGAAATCCTGTTCGTGACGCCAAAATTGACTCGCCCACCCTAGGGCTATGGGACACCCGGTGCCGGGCCGGACTAGTCCGGGGGTAGTCAGTGGTGGCAGGGCCTGACTCCGTGGCCCTGGTGGGTGTCAGTTTAAATATGGCTGGTGACTTGGGAGCAATTAAAGTATTTGTTTCATGACGCCACCTGTGGTTTGCGGCTATTAAGCCGCCGCTGCTGTGTGAGGCCTCCGGGGTGATGATACGGCAGCAATGGTGGTACTGCTCCCCACAGGTGGAGCGGTGCCCCGGGGACACTGTTGGTGCTCGTGAAAGTCTATGGTGTTGTGTGGATAACACGGTGCAGGGCCGACAGGCAATGAAAGAACCAGGCACAAACAACAGTCTCTTTACCTTCTCCTCTTTTACTTTAAGAACAGTCCAGTCCTGGGAGACCGTCACAGGTGGTGAAGGGGATCCGGTCGGCCTGGAAGTACTTGGGGTGATCTTTTTGGCCAGCTGAGTATGAGGCCTACTCCTGTTCTTTTCTTTACTATTATAGGACCCTGCTCTCTGGATCTAGCAATGGCCCTCTTGCTGCTGGGACCGGTGGTATGTCCCTTTCCCTCTGTGGTAGGCTGCGCAGGCCCTCTTTGGTGCTTCTCTGCTGGAGTCCACACCGGGCCCTGATGATGCAGCTGTACCTTCGGGCTGTTTATGGGCCAGGTGCTTGCAGCTCTCCTGCCCTTCGGATTCGGCTACCAGGGAGTATTTTAAGCCCTGGTGGCCACAGACTCCGATGTCCGAGTCTCTTCTCTGCCTCTCTGCTACTCCTGCTTCCCTGGGCCAAGCTGCTCCAGCTCTAGGCCCCAGATCCACAGGACAGCACACTCTGCGTCTGCTTGCTATCACTTCTCTCTACAGACTGAACACTACTTCCTCCCTCAGGTCAGACTTAAGGAATGCTCCCTGGAATTCCAGGTTCAGGACTCCCCCTGCTGGCCAGAGGGAGAACTGCGTTGGATGTTAAACTTACTGGCCAATGGACCTCCCAATTACCTCCAGGCTCAGCATTAACCCTTTGGGAGGGCAATGCTCTTGTGGCGACCAGGTCCTGGGGCGCCACACTTGTGTGACGCCCTGGACTAGCCAGGGGGTCACAGACACAATACCACACACACCCCTTTCCCAGACAGGTGACATCAGTCACACAAAAACCCTTGTTGCCACCCTCCAGGGTCTGATGTCCATACCAGGTGGGGCGGAGTCAGGTGGTTGGTCCCGCCCACCGAGGAGTTCACAGGCCTGGAGGCTGGAAAACACAGCAGTTCAGTTCAGTGTAGTTCAGTTGAGTACAGAGTGCAGAGCAATGGAGGAAAGTCACGCACATGCGGACCTGAGACCAGGCCCGTCAGTGGAACTGTTAGGTGTCTGGGTCGGAGCCCAGGCACCTCCAGAAAAGTCGGCAGATGGTGGTGGCCTTCTGCAGTAGTTGGCAGCATGGTCAGTGGAACCGTAGACCGAGGTCAGGCGGTGGCCCGCCGGTACCGAACCGGGGAGCCGATTGGGAGCCAAGCACCAGGCAGGGTACTCAGATCACGACTAGGCTAGAAGCCGCCCTGATAGTCAAATTCACTGATTGCGGTCTGGACCTCAGGGGTTCGTTCCCACTCAAGTCCCGATTGAAGGCAACAGCCCAACCATCCAGGATAAGTGCCACCGCCAAAGGCAAGAGATCCAAAGGGCCAGCGTCTGCGGGCAAACGGGCTCCTACAACACTTACACGCCGGGGAGCGGGCTACCAGTGCCCAGGCACAGGAGTCAACATCTACACAGGTGCAGGTGTCAGGGCCAGGTGGACGGGCAGACCCAGGAGGTGGATCCACTGGGCCGAACTCCTAGATGGTGGTAAGGGGTCCGGTAGCTGGAGCACTATAGGCAGCAGAACAGTCCGTGCACACGAGTATAACGGAGAAGTCCCTGGGACCACGGAGTCACTGGTGGTAGTCCGGGTGACGCAGCTCAGGTTCGGAAGCCGAGAAGATGTCAGGCGGGGTCCGGAACCTTTGGAGCGAGATGACAGGTCACCGCAGGGATCCGAGATGGTACGGACTGTCAGGATGGCAGATGGACAGCGTTCGGGGTTCGGGATTCGGTCTGGACCGGATGGCGAGGCAGGCACGGCTCTACAAGAGAGATAGGTGAGTATATACATATAGACACCAGGAGACCTGACTCCTAGCTTAAGAAACACGAAGATCAGGCCCCGCCCCCTTGGACAATAAACCCCTTTATACCCTGTACCTGTTTTGCATCATTTCCTGTTAATGGACGCTGGCCCCTTAAGAAAGGGTCAGTGACCGCGCGCGCGCCCTAATGCGCATGCGCGCGGCCCGGGTGCCAGAAGCCAGGGAAGGAAGCTGAGAGGAGGACGCAGGGGAGCCGGCCAGGACCTGGGAAGCCGTCGGGCGCCGGGAGCGGAGACCAGGGGGCCTGGGAAGGACGGGCACCGGAGGCTGGAGAGCGGGGAGCGTGGCAGGTGAGCCGGGGAGCGGAGCTGAGGACCCGGGGAGCGGAGCAGAGGACCCGGGGAGGGGAGCCGAGGACCCGGGGAGTGTGACAGTAGGGAACCGACAGCCATCACCAACCCGTCCAGGGAGAACACTGCAGCCGGCTGCAGGCCCTGTCCATTCTGCCGTTTGGTTTACCAGAGACTCCAGTATTTTGTGTCAGAGTGGGTACACCAGAGCCTTCGGGCCGCGCACCGCACTGCACCGCACCTGCGTCCAGTATGCCCACACTCCCTCGCCTCAGCACCCTTACCACGGGCCCCCGGGACTATCGCCCCTGCCCACGGAGGGGCTAACTCTGAGCTGCATAACACCTTCCCCAGGAGGCCTAATCAACGGCAGCGGTGGTGTCCACCATACAATCACCACAACCCGTGGGTGGCGTCACGAACTTTACCAATTCCACTAAACAACCACCCGAACCCCTGTGTGCATCGCCACTACCCCTTTCAGAGCGACGTGACCCCCGGGTTCGCGAGAGGCTCGAGTCACCACCCGCAGTACACGAGCACGGGCCCGAGCGGCTCGGCGGCCGCAGCCGAGGCCGTGGGGCGGTACACTTGGTGTTACCTTCACTGGCAATGGAAATCCAGGGAAGCCCTTTTTTTTTTTAAAGTTTTTTGCCAAAAAGCTAAAAAAAAAAAAATTACGTGGGCTTCGCCATATTTTTGTATTCTGTAATTAAACAAGGAACTCCCGAACTTGAAAGTGATGCAAGTTTATTTAATGTGCATGGAATAACGTTTTCGGTCCACTACGGACCTTCCTCAGTTGCACATTAGTGGAGTGGACTGGAGGCATAGGATGGCGTGAGGCGCGGTATCCACTGCTGCATGGGGGCTGCCTTGGCGGTGATGCACCGCTGTTATCGTTGCCATAGTAACCTAAAGAGCAGGCTACTATAGTAATGGTGATCTCCGATCACCTGATCCCCGGCGTCGCTATTCACCGCCTGTGTATGTCTGTACCTCTGTACCTCTGAAGGCTCTTGTTTGGTGTATTTCTGTGCTATTATAAGTCCTGATCCTGTACAAATGTAACAGTTCAGAACTTGTAAGATTACAGGGCTATGTTAATAAAGTATTGTGCTGTCTGTCAATTTAAGAATTACTATTTTTTAATGTTAGGAGCATTAAAGGGGTTATCCCAAGTTTATGATGAGTCTGCAGTCACTCTATGTGTCACTCTATGTGACTGCAGACTTCTGAGTTCTCACAGTGCGCACACTGCACGCTGTCAGTATTCTCTGGTGCAGGCGATGAGAGTGAGAAGTCACAAAACCACAAGAATGCTATTTACCTACATGTAGTCACGTGTTGACTAGACTTGCGTGGCCTTGATCAATGAAAATGAATTGAGTGAAGCCGGACACTTCTAGCAGAATGTGGCCAGAAGCATACAAATAGCATACTTAGGGGCCCTTTGCACACTACGACATCACAAGCCGATGCTGCGATGCCGTGCGCGATAGTCCCCGCCCCCGTCACAGCTGCGATATCATGGTGATAGCTGCCGTAGCGAACATTATCGCTACGGCAGCTTCACATGCACTCACCTGCCCTGCGATGTCGCTCTGGCCGGCGAACCACCTCCTTATTAAGGGGGCGGGTCGTGCGGCGTCATAGCGACGTCACACGGCAGGCGGCCAATAGAAGCGGAGGGGCGGAGATGAGCGGGACGTAAACATCCCGCCCACCTCCTTCCTTCCGCATAGGCGGCCGGGACGCAGGTAGGAGATGTTCCTCGCTCCTGCGGCTTCACACACAGCGATGTGTGCTGCCGCAGGAACGAGGAACAACATCGTAACATCCATCTTTCCCAATTCATGGAAATGACCGTAACTACACCGATGATACGATTACGACGCTTTTGCGCTTGTTAATTGTATCATAAAGGATTTACACACTACGATGTCGACAGCGGCGCCAGATGTGCGTCACTTTAGATTTGACCCCACCGACATCGCACCTGCGATGTCGTAGTGTGCAAAGTGCCCCTTATGCTCATATGACCGTCCAATCTCGCCATTGGCACTAGAGAATACTAAAACTGTGCAGTGCAAGCGCTGTCAGAATTCAGAAACCTGCAGTCACCTAAAGTGGCTGCAGATGTTCATCTCAAACTTGGACAAGCAATTTAATTATAAAATTATGCCCTGTAGAATGCCCAATCCCAACAGCGTGTAATATACTCACTGTCAGGATTCGGCTCTGCTTGCTGGTTCCAGCAGTCACCCCATGGCCACTTCACTGATATGAAATAATCATACTTACGATTATGTGACAATTAGCTTTTCTTCTTGCTGCTCTGTTTTTCACTGAACATTGAGAGAATTAGGAAGAGTAGTTTGTCATCACATGACTCTAAGTATGAAAATCGCACATGAATGTTTGGTCACATGATGACTACTCAGACCGCTTTGGGGGAGGGAGTGGAGTGCAGAAGTGGAGTTTTTCCAGAGTGGACAGTGAGACTATGGAAGGTTTTTGAGGGGTGGAGGCAGAGCTGGGCGGAGGCTGGGCTTGGGTGGAGCCTCGGTAGAGTATCAAGGGGGCACGCAAATTTTGCCAGTATGGGACCCTGAAATTCCTGGTGGTAGCCCTGGATACGGCTATATTATATTGCCCTAGGCACTTTTTACGTAACTATGTCTGTAATAGAGATGAGCCACCCCCCTAGTGTTCGAGTTCGTTTCGTCAAACGGCGGGTCTGTTCGACGAACGTTCGACGAACACCTTCAAACCTCATTGAAAACAATGGCAGGCAAACACAAACACATAAAAAACACAAAAAAAGGTTCAGCTTACCAGCGTAGAAGTCACAGGACAGATCAGGAGGTGCACGGATCGATCCAGATGAGCCAGTTCTGGTATGAAGTACGTATACACAGAGTAAACTCCTTCTATGGTGTACAAAAGTGAAACTACTCAGAAGTCCTTATAGGGCAAGAACATTTGACATACACAGCCAATGACACATGCCCTTGCTTGTGTGCAAAAAATGCACTTTGCTGTATGTGTGTGTGTGTGTGATTGGCTGACAGCCTGCACCGCCCCACTGTACGCGTGATTAGGAAAAAAAATATAGATCGCTATTATTTCAGGAAACCCCCCGCACACTATACACTGAATTTGGATGTTATTATTAACATTGCGCACATTGCGTCGTGTCAATGCGTATAATTCTGCAGCAATTTGGCAGCACATGTGAATGTATTGTGACTGCAGAATTGATGCAGAATGTATGCGCGCTGGATGCTTGCTCTGCCATTCAGCTCGGCTCCATGACCGCTGACAGCAGAAGGTAGTTTCACACTTGCGTTGATCGGCATCCATCATAATGCGTTGTGTGACGCATGTGACGGATGCGTTGTAAATAGTGTGATATAAAGGCAACGGATTCCGGTGAAATAACGTGTTGCATTAAGCCGAGAGAGATCCCCCATCATCACCGCACACCCAGCACTACTGCACTCATCATCACCGCACACACCCCGACACTACTGCCCCATCATCATACCCGCACACACCCCGGCACTACCGTCCCAATCATCATCATCCGCGCACACACCCCGGCACTACCGCACTCATCATCATCCCCACACACACCACGGCACTACCGCACTCATCATCACTGCACACACGCAAGCACTACCGCCCCCATCATCATCACCGCATACACCCCGACACTACCGCACTCATCATCCCCACACACACGCGCACCCACTACCTGAGTGAAGTCTCCGGTGACAGCACGGCTCACTTCAGTTGCTGCGTGGAGCTGACACAGAGCGGTCGTGTTTTACGGCACTCCCTGTCAGCTTCATGTAGCAGAGCTGAAAGCATCCTGTGGATTACTTTGGACCTGGATGGGTGTTTGGGGATTAATAAAGTGGTAAATGAGGGTTTTTCATCATCATCCCCGCACACACCCCGACACACCGCACCCATCATCATCCCCGCACACACCCCGGCAGTACCGCCCCCATCATCATCCCCGCACAAACGCAAGCACTACCGCCCCCATCATCATCCCTGCACACACGCAGGCACTACCGCACCCATCATCCTCCCCGCACACACCCCGGCACTACCGCACCCATCATCATCCCCACACACACACCCCGGCCGGCACTACCGCACTCATCATCATCCCTGCACACACGCAGGCACTACCGCACCCATCATCATCCCCGCACACACCCCGGCACTACCGCACTCATCATCATCCCCGCACACACGCAGGCACTAAAGCACCCATCCTTATCCCCACACACACGCAGGTACTACGCACTCATCATCATCACCACACCGCACTCATCATCACCACCACATGCACACACCCCGGCACTGCCGTCCCAATCATCATCCCCGCACAGACCCCGGCACTACTGCACTCATCATCATCCCCGCACACACGCAGGCACTAAAGCACCCATCCTTATCCCCACACACACGCAGGTACTACGCACTCATCATCATCACCACACCGCACTCATCATCACCACCACATGCACACACCCCGGCACTGCCGTCCCAATCATCATCCCCGCACAGACCCCGGCACTACTGCACTCATCATCATCCCCGCACCCACCCTGGCACTACCGTACTAATCATCATCCCCGCACACACGCCCGCAGTACCACCCCCATCATCATCCCCGCACACAACCCGGCACTACTGCACCCATCATCATCCCCGCACACACCCCGGCATTACCGCACCCATCATCATCCCTGCATACACCCCGGCACTACTGCACCCATCATCATCCCCACACACACCCCGGCACTACCGCACTCATCATCATCCCTGCACACATGCAGGCACTACCGCACTCATCATTATCCCTACACACACACAGGTACGACCGCACTCATCATCATCCCCGCACACACCCCAGCACTACCGCACTCATCATCATCCCCGCACACACCCCTGCAGTACCGCCCCCATCATCATCATCACCGCACACACCCCGGCACTACTGCACCCATCATCATCCCCGCACACACCCCGACACACCGCACCCATCATCATCCCCGCACACACCCCGGCAGTACCGCCCCCATCATCATCCCCGCACAAACGCAAGCACTACCGCCCCCATCATCATCCCTGCACACACGCAGGCACTACCGCACCCATCATCCTCCCCGCACACACCCCGGCACTACCGCACCCATCATCATCCCCACACACACACCCCGGCCGGCACTACCGCACTCATCATCATCCCTGCACACACGCAGGCACTACCGCACCCATCATCATCCCCGCACACACCCCGGCACTACCGCACTCATCATCATCCCCGCACACACGCAGGCACTAAAGCACCCATCCTTATCCCCACACACACGCAGGTACTACGCACTCATCATCATCACCACACCGCACTCATCATCACCACCACATGCACACACCCCGGCACTGCCGTCCCAATCATCATCCCCGCACAGACCCCGGCACTACTGCACTCATCATCATCCCCGCACCCACCCTGGCACTACCGTACTTATCATCATCCCCGCACACACGCCCGCAGTACCACCCCCATCATCATCACCGCACACAACCCGGCACTACTGCACCCATCATCATCCCCGCACACACCCCGGCATTACCGCACCCATCATCATCCCTGCACACACCCCGGCACTACTGCACCCATCATCATCCCCACACACACCCCGGCACTACCGCACTCATCATCATCCCTGCACACATGCAGGCACTACCGCACTCATGATTGTCCCTACACACACGCAGGTACGACCGCACTCATCATCATCACCGCACACACCCCGGCACTACCGCACTCATCATCATCCCCGCACACACCCCTGCAGTACCGCCCCCATCATCATCATCACCGCACACACCCCGGCACTACTGCACCCATCATCATCCCCGCAGACACCCCGGCACACCGCTCCCATCATCATCCCCGCACACACCCCGGCAGTACCGCCCCATCATCATCCCCGCACAAACGCAAGCACTACCGCCCCCATCATCATCCCTGCACACACGTTGGCACTACCGCCCCCAACATCATCCCCGCACACACGCAGGCACTACCGCACTCATCATCATCCCTGCACACACCCCGGCACTACTGCACCCATCATCATCCCCACACACACCCCGGCACTACCGCACTCATCATCATCCCTGCACACACGCAGGCACTACCGCACCCATCATCATCCCCACACACACCCCGGCACTACCGCACTCATCATCATCCCCGCACACACGCAGGCACTACCGCACCCATCCTTATCCCCACACACATGCAGGTACTACCGCACTCATCATCATCACCACACCGCACTAATCATCACCACCACATGCACACACCCCGGCACTGCCGTCCCAATCATCATCCCCGCACACACCCCGGCACTACTGCACTCACCATCATCCCCGCACACACGCCCGCAGTACCACCCCCATCATCATCACCGCACACACCCCGGCACTACTGCACCCATCATCATCCCTGCACACACCCCGGCACTACTGCACCCATCATCATCCCCGCACACACCCCGGCACTACCGCACCCATCATCATCCCCGCACACACCCCGTCACTACTGTACCCATCATCCTCCCCACACACACCCCGGCACTACCGCACTCATCATCATCCCTGCACACACGCAGGCACTACCGCACTCATCATTATCCCTACACACACGCAGGTACTACCGCACTCATCATCATCCCCGCACACACCACAGCACTACCGTACTCATCATCATCCCCGCACACACCCCGGTAGTACCGCCCCCATCATCATCACCACACACACCCCGGCACTACTGCACCCATCATCATCCCCGCAGACACCCCGGCACACCGCACCCATCATCATCCCCGCACACACCCCGGCAGTACCGCCCCCATTATCATCCCCGCACACACCCCGGCACTACTGCACCCATCATCCTCCCCACACACACCCCGGCACTACCGCACTCATCATCATCCCTGCACACACGCAGGCACTACCGCACTCATCATTATCCCTACACACACGCAGGTACTACCGCACTCATCATCATCCCCGCACACACCCCGGCACTACCGTACTCATCATCATCCCCGCACACACCCCGGCAGTACCGCCCCCATCATCATCACCACACACACCCCGGCACTACTGCACCCATCATCATCCCCGCAGACACCCCGGCACACCACACCCATCATCATCCCCGCACACACCCCGGCAGTACCGCCCCCATCATCATCCCCGCACAAACGCAAGCACTACCGCCCCCATCATCATCCCTGCACACACGCAGGCACTACCGCACCCATCATCCTCCCCAGACACACCCCGGCACTACCGCACTCATCATCATCCCCGCACACACGCAGGCACTACCGCCCCCATCATCATCCCCGCACACACGCAAGCACTACCTCCCCCATCATCATCCCCGCACAAACCCCGGCACTACCGCTCCTATCATCATCCCCGCTCACACGCAGGTACTACCGCACTCATCATCATCACCACACCCCCCCCCGGCACTACCGCACTCATCATCATCCCCGCACACACCCCGGCAGTACCACCCCCATCATCATCACCGCACACACCCCGGCACTACTGCACCCATCATCATCCCCGCACACACCCCGGCACTACCGCAACCATCATCATCCCCGCACACACCCCGGCACTACTGCACCCATCATCATCCCCACACACACCCCGGCACTACCGCACTCATCATCATCCCCGCACACACGCAGGCACTACAGCACCCATCATTATCCCCACACACACGCAGGTACTACCGCACTCATCATCATCCCCGCACACACCCCGGCACTACCGCACTCATCATCATCCCCTCTCACACCCCGGCAGTACCGCACCCATCATCATCCCCACACACACCCCGGCAGTACTGCTCCCATCATCATCCCCGCACACACGCAAGCACTACCGCCCCCATCATCATCCCTGCACACACCTTGGCACTACCGTACCCATCATTATCCCCGAACACACACGCAGGCACTACCACACCCATCATCATCCCCGCACACACGCAGGCACTATCGCCCCCATCATCATCACCGCACACACCCCGGCACTACCGCACTCATCATCATCCCCGCACACCCCGGCACTAGTGCCCTCATAATCATCTCCGCACACACGCAGGAACTACCGCACCCATCATCATCCCTGCACACACGCAGGCACTACCGCACCCATCATCATCACCGCACACACCCCGGCACTACCGCACTCATCATCATCCCCGCACACACCCCGGCATTACCGCACTCATCATCACTGCACACACGCAAGCACTACCGCCCCCATCATCATCACCGCATACACCCCGACACTACCGCACTCATCATCCCCACACACACGCGCACCCACTACCTGAGTGAAGTCTCCGGTGACAGCGCGGCTCACTTCAGTTGGTGTGTGGAGCTGACACAGAGCGGTCGTGTTTTACGGCGCTCCCTGTCAGCTTCATGTAGCAGAGCTGAAAGCATCCTGTGGATTACTTTGGACCTGGATGTGTGTTTGGGGATTAATAAAGTGGTAAATGAGGTTTTTTTTGTCATTTATTCCAAATAAAGGATTTTTGGATGTATGTGTTTATTTACTTTCACTTACAGGTTAATCAAGGAAGGTATCTCGGGGAGACGCCTGCCATGTTTAACCTAGGACTTAATGGCAGCTATAAGCTGCCATATAACTACTTATTACCCCGATTGCAAATGCACCAGAGCAATTCGGGATGAGCTGGGTAGAGTCCCGGGACTATTGCATCTAATGGATGCGGCAATTCCGGGCGGCTGCTGGCTGATATTGTTAGGGTGGTGGGCTCCCCATAACGTGGCGCTCCCCATCCTGACAATACCAGCCTCCAGCCGTGTGGCTTTATCTTGGCTGGTATCAAAATTGGGGGGGCTGCAGTTTTTTTTATTCATTTATTTATTTATTTTACTGCATGATATAGACCCACCCACTGGCGGCTGTGATTGGTTGCAGTGAGACATTTGTCACTCAGCATGGGGGCGTGTCTGACTGCAACCAATCATAGGCACCGGTGGGCGGGGAAAGCAGGGAATATGAGATTGAATAATAAGAGGCAGCCATTTTCAAAAGAGGAAAAGCCGTGCAGCTGATCGGTGAGTAAGAAAGAGAGAGGAATTGTGCTGGGGACGTAGAACGCATGCAAATACGCAACTTGCGCACATAGCCTTACTGTGAAAAGCCACACGTTTGGTGATCGAACCGTTATCAAACGTTAACTCAAACTGTCAACCGTGAAGCAAATCGTTCGAATTCGTCGAACGACTCGAACATCGCCCAAAACAACTCGAATTTGAAATTGGTGAACGGTTCGCTTCGAACATCGCTCATCTCTAGTCTGTAATACAAAACTAGGAGATTCTTTTATGTAATCATATACCTATTTATTACTTTTGTATGGGAGTTGTCCCTCTGAAGGTTTTCCTGTTAATTCCTTTTATTTAATATGTTTAATTAAGTCATAAATAAATATCTAATTTTTAATTGAAGCATATATCTCTTCTAATTTTGTTAAATTTTACACTTTTTTTTCTGGCATATTTTAATTTTTGTAGTGAAGCTGATGACCAGGTACAAAGAGCCTGCTCTTTGTTATGAATGATGGCAGGCAGTATCTCACAGAGAATCACTAAATTCTCTAAATAGCTCAAACTGGGAGTTAAGTGCTGACCTTTTTAGGCCTGCAACACACATCCGTGCCTCCAGTATGTGTTTGGTACATTTTTGCACGTACCGGAGACACGGAGACACGTTGACCAATGTTACCCTATGGTAGATGGCACACACATGTAAAATCACACGGAACGTGTGTCTGTGTGGTTAGTACGTGTGTGTGTTTTCCCACACGGCCGACATGTCCGTTTTTAGCTGTCAGCACGCAGGCACGGACCCGCTAAAGTCAATGGGTCCGTGTGCATTTTTAAACGAACGATGTCGGGTTTTTTTTTTGTTTTTTTGTTAAATGTCAGTCTACTTACCTTTTTTCTGCTGTTCTCAGTCATCATCCCTTTGGCGTCGGTCTGTATCTTCCCTTGTCGCACACTCACCGATCCCCGATCATCAGCGCGGCGAAGAACAGCTGTGCCAAAGAATTAATTTGATAAAGCCGGCCGCTCATTAATCAATCTACTATTCCCTGCTTCCTGCTTCCCCCGCCCACAGGCGCCTATGATTAGTTGCAGTTAGACATGCCCACACGCTGAGTGACAGCTGTCTCACTGCAACCAATCACAGCTGCCGGCGGGCGGGTATATACTGTGCAGTAAAATAAATAATTAATTAAAAAAAAAAACGATGTGCGGTCCCCCTCAATTTTGATACCAGCCAGGGTAAAGCCATATGGCTGAAGGCTGGTATTCTCAGGATGGGGAGCTCCACGTTATGGGGAGCCCCGCAGCCTAAAAATATTAGCCAGCAGCCGCCCAGAATTGCCGCATCCATTAGATGCGATAGTTCTGGAACTCTACCCGGCTCTTCCCGATTTGCCCTGGTGCGTTGGCAATCGGGGTAATAAGGAGTTAATGCCAGCAACCCATAGCTGCCACTAAGTCCTAGATTAATCATTGCAGGCGTCTATGAGACACCCCCAATGATTAACCTGTAATTTAAAGTTAATAAACACACACAACGAAAAATCCTTTATTTGCAATAAAAAACACTAACAAATACCCTCGTTCACCACTTTATTAAGCCCCAAAAACCCATCCATGTCCGGCGTAATCCACGGAGGTCCCGCGTCGCTTCCAGCTTTGCTACATGAAGGTGACAGGAGCTGCAGAAGAACACCGCCGCTCCTGTCAGCTCCACGCAGCAACTGAGGTGAGTAGCACGATCAGCGATAATGTCACTCAGGTAACTCGCGGCCACCGCTGGATCCTCCAACTCTGACACCAAGTCACCCGAGTGACAGCGATGAAGTCACAGGTGAGTTGCGGTCTTGGGGGGAGGACTCCAGCTGGCCGCGGGTAGCCTGAGTGACGGCAGCGCATATCGCGCTGCTCACTTCAGTCACTCAGGGGATTAGCGGTCACCGGTGAGTCCTTCACGGGTGACCGCTAATCAGTACGCGACACCCAGACAGAGCCGCGGTATGACAATGAAGTCAGGTGAAGTTCACCCGAGTTCATTCTCATCACGCAACTCTGTCTGCTGTCAGCCGACATGTATCAACGACATTGAGCATCACACATGGATCATTTCACAAGGACATTACACGTACGCATACACAGCCATTCCACACGCACACACGGCTAGCATACGCCATCACACGGATGTGATACGTACTGGAGAAACGCCCATAAAAAACGGAACAAAAACCCAAAAAACGGAACATGAGACACATACGTTTTTTATGCGGAAGTGTGTTTTAGGCCTTAGTGAAAGGAGCCAAGTGCTTTTCTTGGAATGCCGTGTTTTTTGCCTCCATGCATAACGCCTTTTTGTATGACCAAACAACTCAATCTTTGTTTCATCAGTCCACAGGACCTTCTTCCAAAATGTAACTGGCTTGTCCAAATGTGCTTTTGCATACCTCAGGCGACTCTGTTTGTGGTGTGCTTGCAGAAACGGCTTCTTTTGCATCACTCTCCCATACAGCTTCTCCTTGTGCAACATGCGCTGTATTGTTGACCGATGCACATTGACACCATCTGCAGCCAGATGAAGCTGCAGGTCTTTGGAAGTGGTCTGTGTATTGTCCTTGACTGTTCTCACCATTCTTCTTGTCTGCCTTTCTGATATTTTTCTTGGCCTGCCACTTCTGGGCTTAACAAGAACTGTACCTGTGTTCTTCCATTTCCTTACTATGTTCCTCACAGTGGAAACTGACAGTTTAAATCTCTGAGACAACTTTTTGTATCCTTCCCCTGAACAACTATGTTGAATAATCTTTGTTTTCAGATCATTTCAGAGTTGTTTTGAGGAGCCCATGATGCCACTCTTCATAGGAGATTCAAATAGGAGAACAACTTGCAAGTGGCCACCTTAAATACCTTTTCTCATGATTGGATACATACACCTGCCTATGAAGTTCAAAGCTCAATGAGGTTACAAAACCAATTTAGTGGTTTAGTAAGTCAGTAAAATTTTCTGGGATCCCCTAAAGCCACACAAAAGAACTTCCGTGTGGTTTCAGTCTATCGGTGCCCTTGCAGTGTATGTCGCACTGCCCTGGCCAGCACTGCAGTGACTCACACAGCAGTGTGTTAGCAGCTGCGGGGATGACGAGCGTCAACATCAGGAAGTTAGCTCAGATCATTACCTGCTGTGATGATCTCCGCTGAACTAGTGTTGTCAGAGGTCATCATTGAGTACCATGACACCGTGTTCTCACATCAAGTTTCATGAGCGGCCTGAGACTGTGACTAGCGGTGATGTCACAGGCTCACGGGATAGTTCGCATGAGAGCGCGGCAGCCATGGAACTCAGTGACAAGTGCTGATGTCACGAGTTTAGCAGCATTCATTACCGCAGGTAATGAACTCAGCTAACCTTGTTAGTGAGTTTGGCGCTTGTCATGCCCAGCAGTGACCTAGCCTGATCTAATGATGTTAGATCAGGTCAGGGCACTGCTTTCCCAGCCAATGGGGAACATTCTGTTCTTCATTGACTGGGACCCCCGTTTATTGGATTATGCCGGACCCGGATTTATTTGTTTTTGGGTTTTTTTCAATACATTTGTGAAAGAGGGAATGTGTTGGGGAGTGTTTTTTCAAATAAAATTTTTTTGTTGTCTATTTTTTTTATTACTGACTAGGTTAGTGATGTCGAGTATCTGATAGATGCCCTGATATCACTAATGCCAGGGCTTGATGCCAGGTGACATTACACAGCTGGTATCAACTTCATATATTACCCCATTTGCCACAACACCAGGGCAACATCATGAGCTGGGGCAAAGTGCCAGGATTGGCGCATCTAATGGATGCACCACTTTTGGGGCAGCTGCGGCCTGCTATATTTAGGTTGGGGAGGGTCCAATAACTGTGCACCTCCCTAGTCTGAGAATACCAGACCATAGCTGTCTGCTTTACCTTGGCTGGTGATCCAATTTGGGGAGGACCCACATTTTGTTTTAAATTATTTATTTAATTTGAAATAACAGTGTGGGATGCCATCTATCTTGGATTACTAGCCAAGATAGAGCTGCCAGCCGCAGTCTGCAGGGTGCCGCTGTCTGCTTCACCTTAGCTGTGTACAAAAAATAAGGGGGACCCATGTAGTTTTTTGTGGGAAAATAATGAATTTGTGGCTAAAAACAAGGCTAAACACCCTTTAGTGCCACATGAAAGACACTAAAGGGTGCAAGATTACAAAATGCAGGGGAGTGGGACATAATATATGTCTTTCTTATCTATCTATCTATCTATCTATCTATTCAGCTATCTATCTTTCTAGTTTTTGACTGTATGTAACCCTCCTTCTGTTTTTCTGCGATCCACAAAAAAAATAGAAGGCACACGAATGTAGAATGGACCGTATACAGAACAGAACGGATGTGGTTGTCCCACGGATGTGCATTGTTTACAAATAATAGCCCTATGGGCTGAGTCATTGTTAATGCAGGAAGTTCCCATCACAAGGGCCTCCAAGGACAAATAGTAGTTGGGCTGGAGTAGGAGTGCTGTCCTGGTTTGTCCGCCACTGCACAATGGGCATAGTATTTATAAAAAATGACCCTATAGGCTTAGTCATGGTTGACGCAGGAAGTCCCCATCACAAGGACCTCCAACAATTTACATAGTGTTTACAAAAATTAGTAATATGGGCTGAGCCATGGTTGGCGCAGGAAGTCCCCTTCACAAGGGTCTCCAATGACAAATAGTGGTTAGGCTGGAGTAGGAGTACTGTCGTGGTTTTTACGCCACTGCACAATGAACATAGTGTTTTCAAAAATTACCCTATGGGCTGAGTCATGGATGACGCAAGAAGTCCTGATCACAAGGGCCTCCAATGAAAAATAGTAGTTAGGCTAGATTGTGAATACTATCCTGGTTTGTCCATCACTGCACAATGTATATAGTGTTTACAAAAATTAGCCCTATGAGCTGAGTCATGGTTGATGCAGGAAGGAAATAGCTTTATATGAGAAGGGGTGGACGTTAACAGCAGTAGTCAAAATCAACATTTTGGGGCAATTTAGTATGGCTTTCATCTGGAGGGATTGCAAACTGTGATGATTGCCCCAGCAGAACTGAAAATACGCTCTGACATCACACTAGCAGCCGGGCAGGACAGCAGCTCTAATGTGGGCTTCACACGAGACGATCTATCGTGCGATTGCACGAGCGATCGTACCCGCCCCCATCGTTTGTGCGTCACGGGCAATTAGTTGCCATGGTGCACAAAGTAATTAACCCCCCGTCACACGTACTTACCTCCCAGGCGACGTCGCTGTGGGCAGCGAACATCCACTTCCTGAAGGGGGAGGGACATTCGGCGTCAAAGCGACGTCACACGGCAGCCGGCCAATAGAAGCGGAGGGGCGTAGATGAGTGGGACATAAACATCCCGCCCACCTCCTTCCTTCCGCATTGCCGGCGGGACGCAGGTAAGCTGCAGTTCATCGTTCCTGAGGTGTCACATGGAGCGACGTGTGCTGCCTCGCGAGCGATGAACAACCAGAAGGAGGAACGATTTTTTTAAACTGAGTGACGTGTCAACGATGAACGAGAAGGTGAGTATTTCTGCACAGTGTGCTGTGGCAGATATGTATCCCCCCTGTCCACAACAACTTGTCCACATATCTGTTGTTAGGTGGACTTTACCGATTATGGTGTTGGTCAGACCACGGTTGAGATTGTTTAACACATGCTTGTGTAATGCAGGGACAGCACAACAAGCAAAATAGTGGCTGCTGGGAACACTGTATCGTGGGGCAGCCACAGCCAAAAGATCACGGAAACACTGTGTTCCCACAAGCCTAAATGGCAACATCTCCTTGGCTAGCAATTTGGCAATGTGCAAGTTTAGGTTTTGTGCCTGTGGGTGCATGGCTGGGTATTTATGCTTCCTTTCCAAGATCTCAGGCATGGACAACTTGACGCTTCCCTGGGACAAGGAAGTTGTGGTTGATGTTTGCTGTGTCTTTGCAATTGCACCTTGTGGGCAGGATGTATAAGTGCCTGTTTCCTGGACAGAAGATTGTGAAGGATGTAGCACTGGCAACATGCCAGTGGTTTGACCCGCAGACACAAATTTGGTACCCTGGTGTTCTGCCCACCTACAGGGCTGCTTGGCTGCCATGTGGTTCCGCATACTTCTGGTGGTCAGGTTGCCTTTGCCCTGGCCTCTGCTCAACTTGGTATGGCAGATGCTACTAATTACAATGTTTTTCTCTGAAGGATTTTCAGAAAAAACTTCCAGACAGCAGCTGAACACCCCCTTGCCCTGAATTGGGCCACACCGGGGTGCTTTTGGGAACAGTTGACCCAGTTCTCACTCTGGGCAAACCACTACCCCCTGGTGCCTGTGTTGGTGCTACATATCCATTTTCCTCTGGTTTGCTGTGCTAGCTATGCATGTCAACGGTCCAGGTAGGATCAGTGGACTCATCATCATCGACCACCTCGTCTTCCAACTCATCCTCCTTCCCACTTGAGATTGTAGGCTGACCTGATGGCAATTGTGTCTCATCATCATCAGCCTCCACCACTGGAGACAGTAAATCATGTTCCTCAAAGTGGCTTTCTTCTGGCCGTAGGTCCTCAAATACTTGCGACTCAACGCATGCCACCTCCTCACGTCCCTCTTCAATGCTGCATGGCAAAAGGCCAGAACCAACCAAAACAGATCCTCAGAGTGTCCAAGCTTGTCGTCATATATCTCCTGTGAGTGATGATGGGGGTGGAAGGAGGACCAGGTTGAGGATTGGATGGGTCAGCCTTCTGTGTATCCACAGTAGATTGTGTGGTCATGGAAGGTTGGTTGCTACTTAACAAATACGAAGAGACCTTGTCTGCCATCGAAGACAGAATCTGCTCTCGCTCTTCTGGCTTACACACACTTTTATGGTCCAAACCGGGAATTTTGCAAGGAACTTAGTTAATGCATCAAGCGTCTTCTGACCTGACACAGACTCAGTGCCTTGTCGCCCACCGATGACAACACCACGCCCACGTCCACATCCCTGTCCCTTAACAACTGCGTTTTTTGTCATTTTGTTTTTTTTTGTCGTTTTGCTGACATATTTGCAGATATTGATAGCCCAAGTCAAGCAAACTTTGACCCCAAAAATATTGTGGAGAAAGTAAAATTGAGTACTTTGTACCAGGCAGCACAAAATGGTAGAATCCTGCTTTATATTTGCAAAGGCCACTAGCATCGTATTAAAGTGTCTGATCTGGATGCCACAAGGCAGGCTGTGAACCCCTAAATGTTGTGGAAACAGGACCGATGCGTTTACTGCTTCAGGCAGCGCTGAATGCTAAAGTACTTCTTTGTAAATATTTGCAAAAGCCAATTACAACATATTAATGTGGCTGATCTGGACGCCACAAGGCAGGCTGTAAATCCCTAAATATTGTAGAAACAGGACTTGATTCCCTACCTAATCCACAATCTCTCTCTCCCTGCTGTGACATTGTTCAGTGCTATCAGCTCTTAAAAGAGCTATTGTAATCTGGTGTCTGCAGGATACTATAGACATAGTGACACACTCTACTTTAAGCTCTCTCCCTGCTCGGAAATCTGTCTTTCCCTACACTGACCTACTATATACTGAGGCCTACACTCTCCCTAACAGCTGCTCGCTCTTTCCCTATACTCATACAACGCTTGAGGATGCAATCTGCGCAAAATGGCAGCGGAAAGCAATACCACAACCAAAATGGTTGTGGCATTACTGTGATTGGTTAAGAAGACCAACATGTTTAGTGACTGCAAATTAGCCGCTAAACATGCTGGGCGGGACATCCGAATATAGCGAGGCAAATACACCATTACTCGCTATATAACGAATTGCCTGAATACTGCACTATTCTGCGAACCAACTACAAAAAACCTTTTCCTATTTAGGTGCCGGAATCCCATTTCTTTCACTCATCATAAGTGTGCCCTTATCCTTTGTAAGGTCCATGATAAGAGAAATATTGTGCGAGCCTCATCTGTGTGCAATTCTAATACTAGTCGCCACCCCGTCCATGAATGGGTAGATTTGTGAGCTCATGTTTCATCAGTATTTTGCACCTGTGCTGTCCCCCACCTTTATCATGGGGGACTGCTGCATTCTGCTAGTGCATGGATAATCTGGTGTGGTGCTGGTAAGGCTGTCTCTTTTCCTGTGATTTAATTTATGTCTTTTTCTTGTGAGCCTCCTTTATATTGACCACACAATGTTCTATACACATACGGTAAATAATTTCACGTGGCAGGGAGAGACACACCATGGCGCAGTCACACAGGGATCTGTGAGGTAAAGGGTCCCTTTTCCAGAGCGGTCCAATTTACTGCTCTTGCATAGGTGCTCTCTTCTGTCTGTGTCAGTCACTGCTCTGAGGTGTCTTTTTTTCTAAACTAAACAAGTCAAACCTTTCTGACCTCTCATAACAGAGACATTATATCCAATGTAATAATCTAGTTACCTCTCTGAATATCCTTTTAAAAATGTAGCCCAAAACTGCATCCTGAATTCAAAAACTGGCCTTACAAGGGATTTATAGAGGGGTCATATATTGGAAATGACAGAATTTCTTTCTCTCGTTTAACACACCCTAAAATCTTGTTTGCTTTTTCAGCTGCTGGCTGACATTGAGAACTGTTGCTTGGCCTACTTATACACAGAATACCTAAGTCCAAGTCCTTTTCTTGTTCTGTATTTCCGAGTATATTTTGATTTTCTGTATCTGCAGCAATATGATTACTCTGGCCTAGGTGCATTACTCTACATTTACCAATATTTAACCTCATCCCCCATGTGTTTGTCCATGAAGATATCGTGTCCAAATCCCTTTATAATATTAGACTGTCAAGCTCAGTTTTAATCTTACACAGTTTTGCATCATAAGCAAAGACACTCTCTATCCCATCCACAAGGTAATTAATGAAGAGAATAAAAATAATTGCTTCTAACACAGATCCTTGTGATTCACACTACTGACTTTAACCCATTTAAAGAATTTGCAATTTACGACTTTGTTTTTGTCCCTTTGTAGGGTATCAAGGGGTGGTAGTCATGGGCAAGGGAATGATTCCAGATGCCCAGGCATGCTACATGAAATATGGTTATGGAGTCTGGGCACCGGATAAAGCCTTTGGTCGGGCTGATGGAGAACCCACCGCAGGACTTTCATTTATTTGTCCCATTCACGAGCCAGAGGTTGAGTTATAGTTTAGGCCATGGCTTCAGAATTAGACTTGGGGGACTAGGTGACTTTCTCCGTCAAGCTGCCTGGACGGACTCCTCCTCTATAAGGGAAATGAGCCTCCGTTACTCACTGCACTATGTCCCGGTCCGCCTCTTTTTGCACTCCATACCAGAGCTCGGTACTTTACATCAATGACCAACATTCTGCCATCACACCCTAGCTTTTATGGTCCAGCAACACAACTCCTCTAATACTTTTCTCAAAATTCATAGGTCCGATGCATGCATAGTCACCTCACCAACTGATATTCTGCAGTGTTTTCGTGACTTTTGTGGCTCTCTGTATAAATCCAGGAGTGAGGCAACAGTCACAGATTGTAAAGCTGTATAGTTTCACAGTCCTGTGGCATGAACAATTGTAGAAGTGTGTCGCCCTGGGCAAGCCAGGGGACACAGGTTACACACCACTACACCCCACACTCCAGGTAGGCACATCACAGCTAACCAGAAATCCTTGTTGCCTTCCTCCAGGAGTCTGATGATGCACACCAGGGGGTGGGCCAGGCAGTTGGCTCCGCCCACCAAGGAGCTCACAACTCTGGAGGCGGGAGAAACCAGGCAGTTGAGTCCAGGCAGGACAAGAGTTGAAGTCTAGCTGAGGGCTAGTGAGGAGACAGCTCAGGGAGGAGCAGGAGTGAGGAGCTAAGTAGAGGAGTTAAGAAAGTGAAAGTGAAAGTAGAAAAGTGGAAAAAGGAGGAAAGCAAGTGAAGTGACAGAAGAGAAAGAAGCCTGAAGGGTCCAGCTTTGTGTAGGGCCAGATCAGCAAGGTCAGCGACGGCGGTGACTGTCTGGAGGGGGACCGTTTGGAAGTTCCTGGAAGAACCCCGTTGGCTGTGTGCCCGGTGGTCTGGAGCAGTGTTCCGAAGGACAGTCAGCACCAGGGCAGGGGCCTCTCGGACCCCGGCAAGGCTAGGAGTCGCCAGATTTGCCAAATCCGTCAGTGAAGGGGACACAGATCCCCCAACAACCAAGTCCCGATTGAAGGCAACAGCCCAACCTGAACCGGCGAGACACCGCCACCGCCACGGCACCAGTTTCTCAGGGCCAGCGCCTGCGGGCAAAGTGTAGAGCTCCTCCGGCCCAGATTGCAGCCGGGGAGCGGGTAACCGGAGGGAATTCACCGCTACCACAAGTCAACCATAGGTGCAAGGAAGAGGGACATCACCGTCACCTACCGGGAGTGCAGGTGCAGCCGTCTGTGGGACCGTCCTACCAGCCGTTTGGTTTACCGTACAAACTGTGTCCACGTCTCAGGCTGAGTGAGTACCACAGTGCCGCAAGGCACAGCGCTGCCCCCGCGTCCCTGCGCCCACCAGGCCCTACACTTTACATCTCATCACTGGGCCCCGGGATCACCAACCCCTACCCACGGAGGGGCAACACAACACCTGGCTGCTCCGCATCACCGTCCCCGGGACCCCCATACTGAGCAGCGGTGGTGCAATCACCACAACCGTGGGTGGCGTCACGAACTATAACAATCCCCACACCCAACCACAAACCCCTTTTCACTCACGGGCGAGGAGTGTTGCTCGAGAAACCCCGGGATCCGGCCCACAGCTCGAGCCACCACTGAGCAGCTGCCGGACCCGAGCAGAAGGGGTGAGCGTAGTGTGCCGACACCCTCCTCCCCGCCCGCGACAACTTGGCGTCACGAACAGGATCTTACCGCTCTGCCGTCTGGTAGAGGTGCGCCTTGTTACCGCCGGAGGTATCCAGCAGAAAAATTTCAGAAGCCGCCATCTTTGGCGCGAAAAGTTCCCGCTCGAGCGTCTTCTCGAGCAGTAGAGGCGCGAAGGCCAAAACCCCGCCCCGAGAGAGGAGGGGCCGGAAAGAGCTAAGGGGGACGCGATGGCGGCTGGCTGCATGTGAACGCAGCTATAGAAGCAGGGACGCCAGGACCCTGCGGCCATTGACTGGTTCCTGGAAGGGGCCGCTGCTAAAGATGCTGAGTCCGACCGACAACACCATGATCCCCGCGCCTGGCCCCGCAGCGTGGGTGGAAGTCCGGACCGTCCAGCTAAGCAGCCGTCTGCAGGTCCGCATGCAGCTCCTCATGGAGGAGTGGGAGGCCGACATGGTGGAAGTGGTGGCGGCCATACGGAGACGCGAGACGGAGGGAGTCTTGGAAGGGAGGGTAAGTGACCCACGCCCCTGTGCCCCTAGTGGGTCGGTCATCGCGGCTGAGGGACCCGGTCCATACCCGCTCGCCCTGCTACCTCCCCCGCTACCCGTGTTGGCTGCTGCTGCCCCGCCACTAGGCCCGCTACCACCACCACCGGTAGCGGTACCCTGCCAATCCGCCCCGGCGGACAGACCTGCAGCAGAAGATCGCGACCACCCTGATCCGCTTCAATGGAAGAAGCCGGAGGCTGAAGCCGTCAGCAAAGATGCACCGGAGGCACGGCGGGGATGCAGCTGCCAGGAGGCAGAGCAGGCCATGTCACAGCGGGGTCCCTCATTACTGAAGGTGCCGGTCGTAGCCGACACGGAGGGACTCTGGCTGGGCCCGTCCCCCGCACACGCTGAACTGGAGCAAACAGAAAGTGCTCCCGGCTGGGAGCGACGGCAACAGCAGCTGCGCAGGGAGATCGATGCCCGAGAGGGGTGTAGAGCGGATGTGCATGCCCGCATGAATATGGAGGAATATGACCCGCAGCTAGCTACCATCGGGGTCCACGGCGGTGCACCATGTGAAGGTGGCACCAGAGCCCCGCGATTGAGGATGGACTGCTAAGCCGGCGGTCGTCCGCCTAAAAGTTGTCCCCGTTGGGACCACCACTGAGTTTAAGTTTGTTGTTGTTTAAAAGTTTTGAAGAATGATGAAAATGATTAATCCAAGAAGCAGTTACCAGATTGTCTGATGTGATTGAACCGGCTGGAGCTGGCACCGTTGTCCCCGTGGGGACCGTTAAAAGTTTTGCATAAGGGACTCCTTATGGACAAGCCCGTGAACTTGCAGGGCACCACAAACGTTAAGTGGCTTGTAAATATGTTGGTTACCGTTACCGTTTCCGCTATGCCGCCTCCGGAGAGGCAGGTTGGAGGGAGGGCCCTGAGCAGAGCAGGCCAGGGCCCAGCCACCAAAGGAACCGGTGGCCACCCTCTGGAGGGGAAGGACAGATCCCGCTCGGGTAACTTGTGCTGGACTGTGGGTCAAGGGGTGCTGCCTGGGTTTTAGGGGCAGCATCAGGGCCAGGTTGCTTGGGTGGGAGAGAGCGGAAACCGTGACCGTATACCGTTGCAACGTTTAAGAATGTGCCTCCCGTCTTGGGAAGAGTTTTGATTAAAAATGTAAATATGTTGATTTTTCAAATGTTATCTTTTACAGAAAAATAAAACCGGTGTAGGACGGCAGCCCGCGGACGGTCTGCATTTTGCTAAGGGGGAATGTGTCGCCCTGGGCAAGCCAGGGAACACAGGTTACACACCACTACACCCCACACTCCAGGTAGGCACATCACAGCTAACCAGAAATCCTTGTTGCCTTCCTCCAGGAGTCTGATGATGCACACCAGGGGGTGGGCCAGGCGGTTGGCTCCGCCCATCAAGGAGCTCACAACTCTGGAGGCGGGAGAAACCAGCAGTTGAGTCCAGGCAGGACAAGAGTTGAAGTCTAGCTGAGGGCTAGTGAGGAGACAGCTCAGGGAGGAGCAGGAGTGAGGAGCTAAGTAGAGGAGTTAAGAAAGTTAAAGTGAAAGTAGAAAAGTGGAAAAAGGAGGAAAGCAAGTGAAGTGACAGAAGAGAAAGAAGCCTGAAGGGTCCAGCTTTGTGTAGGGAAAGATCAGCAAGGTCAGCGATGGCGGTGACTGTCTGGAGGGGGACCGTTTGGAAGTTCCTGGAAGGACCCCGTTGGCTGTGTGCCCGGTGGTCTGGAGCAGTGTTCCGAAGGACAGTCAGCACCAGGGCAGGGGCCTCTCGGACCCCGGCAAGGCTAGGAGTCGCCAGATTTGCCAAATCCGTCAGTGAAGGGGACGCAGATCCCCCAACAACCAAGTCCCGATTGAAGGCAACAGCCCAACCTGAACCGGAGAGACACCGCCACCGCCACGGCACCAGTTTCTCAGGGCCAGCGCCTGCGGGCAAAGTGTAGAGCTCCTCCGGCCCAGATTGCAGCCGGGGAGCGGGTAACCGGAGGGAATCCACCGCTACCACAAGTCAACCATAGGTGCAAGGAAGAGGGACATCACCGTCACCTACCGGGAGTGCAGGTGCAGCCGTCTGTGGGACCGTCCTACCAGCCGTTTGGTTTACCGTACAAACTGTGTCCACGTCTCAGGCTGAGTGAGTACCACAGTGCCGCAAGGCACAGCGCTGCCCCCGCGTCCCTGCGCCCACCAGGCCCTACACTTTACATCTCATCACTGGGCCCCGGGATCACCAACCCCTACCCACGGAGGGGCAACACAACACCTGGCTGCTCCGCATCACCATCCCCGGGACCCCCATACTGAGCAGCGGTGGTGCAATCACCACAACCGTGGGTGGCGTCACGAACTATAACAATCCCCACACCCAACCACAAACCCCTTTTCACTCACGGGCGAGGAGTGTCGCTCGAGAAACCCCGGGATCCGGCCCACAGCTCGAGCCACCACTGAGCAGCTGCCGGACCCGAGCAGAAGGGGTGAGCGTAGTGTGCCGACACCCTCCTCCCCGCCCGCGACAGAAGCGCACTAACATTCCAAGGTAAATGTAATGTGATATCAGAGGGGTGCTATCTGGTGCGGCATAAAATAATGGAGCAGAAGAGGGGAAAGCTACCGCACATGGATCAGATGCACACCAAGAGTAGAAGATAAAAAATGCCTTTATTATATGCCAATATTAAAAATATTTAAAAGAAGGTGCAAGACATACAAACAAGCAGGAGGTGGGGTCAGCTAGCCCTGGGCAAAAAATGGCAACAGCATTACATGAAAGATAATAAGTACATACATGAAAAAATACCACAATGCTGTAAAGAAAGGTGAGGGTGCCAATATACAATGCTGAATAACAATCAATATTAGGTCTGGAGAACCAAAAGCAGCAAGGATCACATTAATAGTGTGGCGCCCTGGACAAGCCAGGTCATCACAGAACAACACCAACACACCCCACACTCCCGGTCAGGCACACCTAAGTCAGACAAAAACCCTTTTTGCCTTCCTCCAGGGGCTGATGTTCACACCAGGGGGTGGGCCAGGCGGTTGGTCCCGCCCACCGAGGAGTTCACAGTCCTTGAGGCGGGAAAAGCAGGCAGATTAGTTTTGGAAGTGAAAGTGGAAGGAGGGAAGTGGCAGTAGAGAAGCCTGAAGTTGGTCCGGGTGTGTGGCCCGGACGGATCAGCAATGTTGGCAGACGGTGGTGACCGTCTGCAGGAGTGCCCTATTGGAGCTTGCCGTAAGGACCGTGGACGGGCAGTGGCCCGGCGGTACCGGACCGGTACGCAAAGAGAAGCCAGCACCATCAGGCAGGGGCATACGGACCCCGGCAAGGCTAGGAGTCGCTGTGAATTTGCCAAATTTGTTAGCGAAGGGAACCTCCTGGGTTTCCCAGCAGCCAAGTCCCGTCAGAAGGCAACCGTCCAACCGAGAGAGGGAAACACAGTCACCGCCAAGGCTAAAGTTCCCAGGGCCAGAGCCTGCGGGCAAAAGTGGCTCCTTCAGCACCCATCCAAGCTGGGGGAGCGGGTTACCGGTGGGAACCCATTGGAACCGTACATGTTACACAGGTGCAGGGAAAGGCAGTCACCATCAACCTGCCGGGAGGAGAAACACCGCAGCCGTCTGTGGGACCCGTCCATCCAGCCGTGTGTTTTACCGAGAACTGTGTCCTCATCATTGGCCACATCAGTGAGTACCACAGTGCCATGCGGCACAGCGCTACCCCCGCGACCCTGCACCTCACCAGGCCCCGTAACCTGCCTGCCATTCACCCCTACCCCCATCACCGGGCCCCGGGACAACCAACCCCCCCTACCCACGGAGGGGAGAACTAACATCCAGGCTGCTCCCTGTCATCGCTCCCGGGATCCCCGTCCAGAGCAGCGGTGGTGTCACCAATATCACCACAACCGTGGGTGGCGTCACGGACAAAATCCAATCCCCACAATCAATCCCCACCCTTTTCACTCACGGGCGAGGAACGCCGCTCGACTCCCCGGGATCCGGCCCACCGCTCGAGCCACCACCGAGCAGCGGCAGCAGCAGCCGGACCCGAGCAGTGGGAGAGCGCAGCGTCCCCCCCTCCGCCCGCGACAATAGTACTAATGTATACAGGTAATCAAGATGGAAGATGGTAAATATGGAAACAGGAGGAACCACAGGTACATGGATTGCAACAATGATATAGTACAGTAATGCACAATAAATAACCTATATATGCGCAAAAATGAACCTGAATCAGGGATCACAGGATGGAAATGCTGTGATAAACACGCTGAGCACACTCCTGAACCAGTATAAAGAGACACGGTATAAATAATCAACATTAAAATCCCAAGGGGATTTATAAAGTATATATGCTGCAGCTAGATCCTGGTGTAGGGGTAAAATATCAGAACAACCAGTGATTAAGTAGGGGGAAATGTTTAGGGGGACCAGACCAGCAATGGAGAGTCAGGCATAAGCAGGGGTGGGATTCAACCGGTTCTGTCCGGTTCTGGAGAACCGATTGTTAAAATAGCAGCCGGTTCCCAGAACCGGCAAGAAACAGCTCTGGAAATCCGGTTCCCTGCTGTATTCATTTGTGTTAGTGTCTCTTTAAGACTCTAGCACAAATGAATCTGCATACCTCCGTGCCGCACTTCCTGGTTCAGTGCAGCCTCGGCTCCCTGACCCGACGCGCTGACGCTGCAGACACAGGTCACGGCAGTGTGAGGAGGGAGCTCCATCTCCTGCCGTCTGTCAGCGTCACTGTGACTGCAGAGAGCCGCGGAGGACGGGAGACACAGGAGAGGCTGGTGCTGCTTGGATCAGCTAAGCCGCTCAGTGAGCCAAAGCTGCAGGGAGAGGGGCCGCATAAGATGGGACCCGTTACTATATGTGGCTATATGGGGAGAGGAGGCCATAATAGGATGGGATCTGCAGGGAGAAAGGGGCCATAATAGGATGGGATCTGTAGGGAGAAAGGGGCCATAATGGGATGGGATCTGCAGGGGCAAAAGGGGCCATAATGGGATGGGATCTGCAGGGGAAAAGAGGCCATAATGGGATGGGATCTGCAGGGGGAAAGGGGTCATAATGGGATGGGATCTGCAGGGAGAAAGGGGCCATAATAGGAAGGGATCTGTAGGGAGAAAGGGGCCATAATGGGATGGGATCTGCAGGGGCAAAAGGGGCCATAATGGGATGGGATCTGCAGGGGAAAAGAGGCCATAATGGGATGGGATCTGCAGGGGGAAAGGGGTCATAATGGGATGGGATCTGCAGGGGAAAGAGGCCATAATGGGATGGGATCTGCAGGGGAGAGGAGGCCATAATGGGATGGGATCTGCAGGGAGAAAGGGGCCATAATAGGATGGGATCTGTAGGGAGAAAGGGGCCATAATGGGATGGGATCTGCAGGGGCAAAAGGGGCCATAATGGGATGGGATCTGCAGGGGAAAAGAGGCCATAATGGGATGGGATCTGCAGGGGGAAAGGGGTCATAATGGGATGGGATCTGCAGGGGGAAAGAGGCCATGATGGGATGGGATCTGCAGGGGAAAGAGGCCATAATGGGATGGGATCTGCAGGGGAAAGAGGCCATAATGGGATGGGATCTGCAGGGGAGAGGAGGCCATAATAGGATGGGATCTGCAGGGAGAAAGGGGCCATAATAGGATGGGATCTGTAGGGAGAAAGGGGCCATAATGGGATGGGATCTGCAGGGGCAAAAGGGGCCATAATGGGATGGGATCTGCAGGGGCAAAGAGGCCATAATGGGATGGGATCTGCAGGGGGAAAGGGGTCATAATGGGATGGGATCTGCAGGGGAAAGAGGCCATAATGGGATGGGATCTGCAGGGGAGAGGAGGCCATAATGGGATGGGATCTGCAGGGGGAAAGGGGCCATAATGGGATGGGATCTGCAGGGGAAAAGGGGCCATAATGGAATGGGATCTGCAGGGGAAAGAGGTCATAATGGGATGGGATCTGCAGGGGGAGAGAGACCACATGGGATGGGATCTGTATGGGGAGGGTCGTCCGTTCCAATTTAGCAATAATTTTTAGTAATAATTTTTAAAAACTGTAGAAAAACCATTTAATACAATATGACTGACAGTGACGGGAGCAACTGGTACTGGACAGAAGAGTGACTGTAGAGGAGGGTGAAGAAGGGGAAAGAGATTATACTTAAAATTACTTGTATTTTTGGTTGAGGAAAGTGCGTGAAAATGGGTGTGGCTAACAAAGTGGGTGTGGTTACATAATGGGTGTGGTTTTCAAATGGGCGGGGTTTACAGAGAACCTGTTGTTAAAAATTTGAAACCCACCCCTGGGCACAAGTATCCAGCGGCAATATGCCCAGGGCAGGCAGGCCGACGTGTGTCGCCGCATAAGCGGCTTCCTCAGGGCAAGTGCAAGGGTATATAGAAGGCAACATGTTAAATACAAGTAATAATTAGAGAAAATACACGAACCTGTGAGGTCCAGAACGTGAAGTGTGTGTGGCTGGATGGCAGCATGTTAACGCTTGCGCAGTGGAGTGCTACGGCAAGACAGGGCAGGCAAAAGTGATGAGCAGCAAAGCGCTGTAAAGCAGAGCAGATGTCTGTAACCGCTGTAGTAAGGTATAACGACGCAGGCACAAGGTAAAGACCAAACAATCAAAGAATGTCATGCATGGAGGGTATTTTAGAGTGGTAGCCATGGAAACAATACAAGAATAGATCAGACTGGAATTCTTGTGGACAATAGGCAGCAAACATGAACAATTATAAATAGATACATCTGATACTGGTGGACCATATGCATGGACACCACATGGGGGGTTGTTTTGTGCAAAAGCCCATATAGTTGCATGAATAAAGCATGGTTCGGCAGACACGTGAGACAAGGGACATACATACATATGCACGTGCACACACGTGCACATATATATATATACTCACAGGTACACGTGAAAGCCAGACACCACCACAAATTCCAACATGATATATATATATATAATAAAGATGGGATATAGCCCAAAAATAATACATATATGAAATAGGGGCATAAAAGTCTCACTCAGTGTCTCATATGAAAAATAGTCGCATAGTGGGGGTGAAAAGAAATGAGATGGCAAAAGATAAGCCATCTACATGGAACCCTAATAACTGGTACGGTATATCTGCAGACCAGTTGCAGCTAGACCTAGAGAAAGCAAATGGCGGACACGGACCTGTGGAGCGCTAAGAAGGAGATGGAGGTTTACTTGCTTCAATGACTTTATTTCTTAATACCACAACGCATTTCGATATATAGTAGTATATCTTCATCAGCTAGATCTTTTTCTTTTCTGTGCAATGGTCACAGACTGTCTGACATACAGTGGGGAAAAAAGTAATTAGTCAGCCACCAATTGTGCAAGTTCTCCCACTTAAAAAAATGAGAGAGACCTGTAACTGACATCATAGGTAGACCACAACTATGAGAGACAAAATGAGAAAACTAATCCAGAAAATCACCTTTTCTGATATTGCAAGATTTTATTTGCAAATTATGGTGGAAAATAAGTATTTGGTCAATAACAAAAGTTTATATCAATGTTTTGTTATATATCCTTTGTTGGCAATGACAGAGGTCAAACGCTTTCTGTAAGTCTTCACAAGGTTGGCACACACTGTTTGTGGTATGTTGGCCCATTCCTCCATTCAGATCTCCTCTAGAGCAGTGATGTTTTGGGCCTGTCGCTGGGCAACACGGACTTTCAACTTCCTCCAAAGGTTTTCTATAGGGTTGAGATCTTGAGACTGGCTAGGAAGCTCCAGGACCTTCATATGCTTCTTACGAAGCCACTCCTTCATTGCACTGGTGGTGTGCTCGGGATCATTATCATGCTGAAAGACCCAGCCACGTTTCATCTTCAATGCCCTTGCTGATGGAAGGAGGTTTGCACTGAAAATCTCACGATACATGGCCCCATTCAATCTTTCATGTACACTGATGAGTCGTCCTGGTCCCTTTGCAGAGAAACAGCCCCAAAGCATGATGTTGCCACCACCATGCTTCACAGTAGGTATGGTGTTCTTTGGATTCAACTCAGCATTCTGTCTCCTCCAAACACGAGTTATGTTTCTACCAAACAGTCCTACTTTAATTTCATCATACAATATGACATTTTCCCAATACTCTTCTAGATAATCCAAATGCTCTCTAGCAAACTTCAAACGTGCCCGGATATGTACTGGCTTAAGTAGGGGGACACGTCTGGCACTCCAAGATCTGAGTCCCTGGTGGCATAGTGTGTTACTGATGGTAGCCTTTGTTACGGTGTTCCAAGCTCTATGCAGGTCATTCACTAGGTACCCCCTGTGTGGTTCTGGGATTTTTGCTCACTGTTCTTGTGATCATTTTGACCCCATGGGGTGAGATCTTGCGTGGAGCCCCAGATCAAGGGAGATTATCAGTGGTCTTGTATGGCTTCCATTTTCTTATTATTGTTCCCATAATTGATTTCATAAAACCAAGATACTTGACTATTGCAGATTCAGTCTTCCCAGCCTGGTGCAGGGCTAGAATTTTGTTTCTGGTGTCTTTCGGCAGCTGCGTTTTTCCACAGGTCCCGTAGGAGCATCCGTCTGAACCGCCCCTCCCCCACTCTGCAAAGCGTGTTCCGGACGCATGCGCCCGGCAGGGCCATTCACTGTAATGGAGCATACTGCGTTAGCGTGTGCTCTGTTTTGTGCCATTTTTGCACATATACATTTTCTGCAGATGGACACCTGAACGTAGTCCACTACGTTCGGGTGTCCGTCTGCAGAAAACATATATGTGCAAAAATGGCACAAACAGAGCACACGCTAACGCAGTGCATTCCATTACAGTGAATGGCCCTGCCGGGCGCATGCGTCCGGAACACGCTTTGGAGAGTGGGGGAGGGGGGGTTCGGACTGATGCTCCGACGGGACCTGTGGACGTAGGGAAAAACGCAATGTGAAAGGAGCCTAAGAAAGCTGTGCGCTTTTCAGACACCATTAATGAAATGCCCTTATGGCGGAATGTGTACTTGCCAACATAGTCTGACAACCATCTTCCACATTCTAGAGCTCACACGGCGTTCTCTCTCAAAACGATATATACAAGCAAAATATCTTATTGTCCTTTGACCAGATCCAGTCCAAATTTAATGTTGCTAGGTGTCATTTTTTTAGGCGATCCAACATCACATGCAGAGAACATCTGTGACTGTTTAAACATCCTCTTTCCCTTTAATAGGGTTTGTCGATCTCAGGATGCTAAAGGGTTGATCTCCTCTTTATACACTTACTATCCATGGGAAACAAATCTCAGCCACTGGAAGTCCAAGAAAAGTGGGGGTTATTAGTCCCAAATATGCAGAAGGAAGACTGGGAGGAGGTTTTAGACTCCCCAACTAAGGTCTCCCCCTCAATTAACTGTAAAATGATTCAAATCTATATAGTTCACCAGGCATATTTAACCTTATTAAGATTATTTAAGATACGTCACCGAGCAATACCGGACTGCTTGCGGTGCCACAGGGAGGATGTATAGTTTATTTATAAGATTTGGGGACGCCTCTTTTTGGTGTGAAAATGTCTCAATCCTATCTTCCCTAGCCTTCTCCCCCATACCTCTTAATCCACTGCTCTGTTGGACGAGGGATCCTGGTGTCATCATCACAAAATTTTCTTGTGGGAGTCTCTCTTTAAGGCCAGGAAACTTATAGTTTTGCGATGGATGGACAACTCTCACCGACTGCACATGCATGCATAGAACTAGTGAATGCAATACTTCCCTTTGAACGGACTGTGTACCAAAATAGAAGATGGCCTGAAACGTTTGCCAAGGTCTGGGAGATGTGGGATTCCTCCTCCCTGACATTATCTACTAAAGTACGGTGTCTCTTGTGTTTTCAGATGAGTGATGTGATATGGTAATTACGGGCTGGTGTCTGTTTCCAATGCCCTCAGGTTGGCGCCCAACAGTAGAGGCAGTGATTTTGTTCTTTACTAAGGTGTTTATATGTTTCAGGTACTTCAGTCATGCAATTTATACATTTCGAATGCTGTCACTATTGCCTTACAATGTTGTGGTATCAGACTGTACGATGTTATTCATGACTGGATGATGACTCCTTTTTGGGTTTTTTTGCTTTGCTTCTACTGCAGTTGTGGCGCCCTGGCCTAGCCAGGTCATCACAGATAACATTCACACACCCCACCCCCATTAGACAGGGACACCAGCCAAACACAAAACCCTTGTTGCCTCCCTCCAGGGTCTGATGTCCACACCAGGTGGGGCGGAGCTAGGCAGTTGGCTCCACCCACCGAGGCGTTCACAGGCCTGGAGGCGGGAAAAGTGTCAGTTAGGGAGAAGTAGTTCAGTGTTGAGCAGTGAAGTGAGAGGAGTGAGCACTTGGGTGTCTGGGTTTGTGGCCCAGGCACTGACAGCAAGGTTGGCAGACGGTGGTGGCCGTCTGCAGGAGTGGTGGAGCAACGCGGAACCGTAGGACCGGGGACGGGCGACGGCCCACCGGTACCGACCGGGGAGCGAAGTGAAGCCAGCACACACAGGCAGGGCCATCGGACCCCGACCAGGCTTGGAGCCGCCGACAATAGTCAGATCCAAATGTGACTGGAACCCCAGGGGTTTCATAACAGCAAAAGTCCCGATTGAAGGCAACCGCCCACATCGTGAGGGTATACAGCCACCGCCTAAGGCTAGAGACCCAAGGGCCAGCGCCTGCGGGCAAAACGGGCTCCTCCGGTACCCATACACCGGGGAGCGGACTACCGTTGGGAACCCATAGTAGTCAGAAGAAGAACATCAAGGTGCAGGGAAAGACAGCCACCATCACCTGTCCGGGGAGAGACACTGCAGCCGGCTACGGGACCCGTCCATCCAGCCTTTTGGTTTACCGAGAACTTTGTACCTTTCTTGCTGAGTGAGTACACCCGTGCCATTCGGCACCGCGCCGCGCTGTCCCTGCAACCCTGCACCTCACCAACCCTGCCTCCCCGTCACATCATCGGGCCCCGGGACCACCGACCCCTACCAACGGTGGGGGAAAACAACATCCCAGCTGCTCCCTACCATCACTCCCGGGATCCCCGTCCTCAGCAGCAGTGGTGCCCATCTTCACCACGACCCGTGGGTGGCGTCACGGACTAAATCCCCCAAACCAACCACCCCTTTCACTCACGGGCAAGGAGCGCCGCTCGAGTCCCCGGATCCGGCCCACTGCTCGAGCCACCGAGCAGCCATCGCAGCAGCGCCAGACCCGAGCGTTAGCGAGAGCGCAGCAGCAACGGCATCCTCCCCGCCCGCGACAACTTGGAGTCACGAACAGGATTGAACCCATCTACTTACCAGTAGAAGTGCACCTTGTGATCTCCACCGGTGGCGTCTGGCCGAAAATTTTGAAGCGCCGCCATCTTGGCGCGAAAATCTCCCACTCGAGCGTCTTCTCCAAGCAAGGAAGGCGTGAAAGCGAAGCCCCGCCCACAACAAACGGAAGTGCTGAAGAGTACCAAGGGGGCGCGAGAGTGTGTCTGCCTGATGTAGCCGAGGCTATAAAAGCGGGGACGCCAGGACTCTGCAAACAATTAGTTCCTGGAACACCGCCACGCATGATGTCCCGTCCGGCACCGCGGAAGTCCCCGAGCCCACGCCAGGAACAGCGGCGTGGGTGGAAGCCCGGACCACGCAGATGTGCTGCTGCTTTCAAGCCCAGGTCCGGTTCATGATGGAGCGCTGGGTGGCCGAGATGGAGGAGGTGGCGGCGGCCGTGCGGAGACGCGAGGTGGAGACAGAGTTGGAGGAGCAGGTAAGCGACCCACGCCCCTATGTCCGAGAAGGACCGGCTGCTGCGGCTGAGGGGCCCGGCCTGCACCCGCTCACCCTCCTGCCTCCCCCGCCATCCGTGTCGGCTGCTGTTGCCCCTCCGCTCGGTCCGCTACCCCCAACACCGGTAGCGGAATCCAACCCGTCCGCCCTAGAGGACCGTCCTAGGGGCGTTGTTCGGGAACGGCCTGTGTCCCTCTCGTTACCATGGAAGGCCCCGCGGGAAGTAGCCGTCCGCGACAAGGAGCCATCGGCCCCGGAAGTGGCCGCACCTAAAGCCGTCCCGGCTCCGGCAGTCCACCCGGCCGTGGAAGAACCGGCCGCTGCTGGCCCGAAGGCTCAACCGGTGAGGTCAGCGAACCCTGAGTCCCCCGCCTCGGCTGAGGCTGCGTCGGGCTGCAACTGCAAAGCCGCAGTCCAGGCCATGTCACAGCAGGACTGTTACGAGGGGGACCCGGGGAAGCGTGCCAAGATGGGAAATGGACAGCTTCCGCCGGTCAAGGTCCACTGTGCGGTGTAAGGGACCGCCGCTATGGTGGGTGAAGAGTGAGCGGGTTGCTGCTAGCGATCGTCTGGAATGTCACAGACGATCTATGTACACCGATCTGCCCTAACCCGTGAGGGTTGTATGGCACGGATCTCACGGCTCGGTGTACCTGTTGCACGGGGAAGCACAGAGGTGCCCACGCACGTGTGCCAGTGGAAGTCACGAGAATATGGCACGAGGGTAGCACAGAGGTGCCCACGCACATGTGCTTTCAATAACCAGGTGAGTCCGGTGGAGACTCGAGGAGCTCACCTGGGACAGGAACACGGCCTGTTGAAGGGGATACTGCCGGAGCAGCAAGGCAGGAACACGGCCTGCAAACGAGATACTGCCGGAGCAGCAAGGGCCAAGCCCACAAGAGAACAGTAATGCCTGAGCAGTGGCGTGGCAGCACGCTGCCAGACATCCAAACATAGAAGGACGGTCGCGCGCCGCCATGATGGCAGGGGGAGCTTTTAAGGAGGTGCAGCTCCACCCGAGGGCGGGCGCGAGGCGGAGATGACGGACTTGACCCAATCAGGGTCCACGACGTCCCAGCCTGGCCAGTCAGGATTCACCACGTCCCCAGCCTTGTCATCAAGCCGTGTGACGTCAGTGAGCGAATCAGGACCCACCACGCATTGCACATGCTCACCCTCCTGCCTCTGGGAAATAGAGGCGGGATCCTCGGTCTCACAATGTGCAGAGATAACGGGAATCTCACTGCTTCCCTGAACAGTAAACCTCTGCACATTGCGCAGCCTCGCAGACCTTCGGGGCCGCTGAGCAGGAGAGTCTGCGGCAGGCCAGGAATGGGAGACCGCTTCACTCCTTGTAACAGGAGAACCACTAGGTGTCACCCTTCTGCTGCCTCTCTGAGAAGGTATCTCCTGCACACTGCGCAGTCTGGCAGACCTTCGGCGCTGCTGAGCAGGAGTGCTCGTGGCAGGCAAGGAATGGGAGACTGCCTCAGTCCTTGCCTCAGGAGAGCCACGAGATGTAACATTACCCCCCTGTCTAGGCCCCCCCCCTGTCCGTGCTCGAAGGCCGCTATCAAACCTGGGGCGCGGATATGATCCTCCAACTCCCAGGATCTATGCTCCGGACCACGGCCGGCCCACTCCACGAGGTAGTACCTCTTGCCCTGTATGACTTTTGTCTCCACAAGTTTTGCCACCTCAGGGTCGTCGGACGGGGAGTCGGTTTGAGCCGGCAGGGACCCCGAGAATTTATTAAGTCGTACGGGTTTCAGGAGGGACACGTGAAAGGTGTTGGCTATAGCCCAGCATGGAGGGAGCTGGAGTCGATATGCCACTGGGTTTACCTGCTGTAGTACTTTAAACGGACCCAGATACCTAGGGGCGAATTTGGCTGCCTGTACCCGTAGGTTAACATTCTTAGAGGATAGCCATACTAGGTCACCAGGGGCGAAGGATGGTGCAGGGCGGCGGCGAACATCAGCCGTTGTCACCATCCGGTCTTTGGCCCTTTTAAGAGCCTCTTGGGTGTCATCCCAGATCTCCCGGGCCTTGGTCGCCCAATCCTCCACTCTAGTATCGGGTGACGTAATGGGCATCGGAACCGGGATTCTGGGATGTTGTCCGTTATTGAGTAGGAACGGAGTCTGGCCAGAGGATTCATGGACCGAATTGTTAATGGCAAATTCGGCCCAAGGAAGGAGGTTAGCCCAGTTGTCGTGGTGCGCGGATATAAAATGGCGGAGGTAAGTTACCAAGGTCTGATTAGTCCTCTCCACTAGTCCATTGGTCTCGGGATGGTATGCGGAGGAGATGTTCAGCTCTATCTGCAGGAGCTTACAGAGCTCTCTCCAGAAGCGAGACGCGAACTGGGGACCCCGGTCGCTCACCACCTTGTCAGGCATGCCATGCAACCTAAATACATGCCGAATGAACAAGGTGGCGAGAGCACGTGACGTCGGGAGTCATGGGAGAGGCACCAAGTGGACCATTTTAGAGAAGTGGTCCGTGATGACCCATACGACCCTGTGCCCTGCTGACTTGGGCAGATCTCCCAGGAAGTCCATCCCTACCACTTCCCAGGGACGATTCGGCACTGGCAGTGGGTGAAGAAGACCTGCCGGTCTCTGCCGGGACGGCTTATTCCGAGCACACGACATACAGGCTCCTACATACTCCTGTATGTCCTGGGGTAGTCTCGGCCACCAATAATGCCTGGTCACCAGGTCTCTGGTCCTTTTGACCCCGAAGTGACCCCCAACCTTGGAGGCATGGGCCCACGATAGCACCTCGTTCCGTAATTCAGGGGGAACGAGGGTCTTGCCAGGTGGCACCTGGTCCAAAGAAGTGGGAGTGACCATCCTCAAGCTGTCCGGGGGTAGTATAAGATGAGGCTCCTCCTCATCCTCCTCCAACACAACCATACAACGTGACAAGGCATCGGCCCGTACGTTCTTCTCACCGGCCAGGTGGCGGATAATAAAGCGGAACCGGGAGAAGAATAAAGACCAACGGGCCTGCCTTGGGTTCAGGCGTTGTGCTGTCTGGAGGTATGTGAGGTTTTTGTGGTCAGAAAATACCTCAAATGGATGCTTCGCACCCTCCAGGAGATGCCGCCATTCCTGGAATGCTAGTTTCATCGCCAGTAACTCCCTATCCCCTATGGAGTAGTTCCTCTCGGCCGGAGAAAAGGTCTTGGAGAAAAAGAAACAAGGATGCTTCCTTCCTCGTTCGTTTTTCTGGTACAGGACTGCACCTGCACCGACCGAAGAGGCGTCTACCTCTAGTAGGAAGGGTTTGGAGATGTCTGGACGATGAAGGATGGGAGCTCTGGAGAAGTGAGTTTTGAGAGTGTGAAATGCCTCTACCGTTTCTCGTGTCCATGCTTTGGGATTAGCGCCCTTGCGGGTAAGGGCAATGATGGGTGCTGCCACCGTCGAGAAGTTGGGAATGAACTGGCGATAATAATTGATAAACCCCAAGAATCGCTGGATCGCCTTCAGCGAGCGGGGCTCAGGCCAGTTCATCACTGTCTCCAACTTCCCCGGATCCATTGCTAACCCCTGACTGGACACGATGTACCCCAGGAACAGCAAGGATTCCCGTTCAAAAACGCACTTTTCCAGCTTAGCATATAGCGAATGGGTACGGAGCCTCTTAAGTACTCGGATGACATCCCTCCGATGGGTGGTAAGATCGGGGGAGAAGATAAGAATGTCATCCAGGTATGCAACCACGGAAAGATACAAATCCCGGAAAATGTCATTCACAAAGTCTTGAAATACGGCGGGGGCATTGCAGAGTCCGAAGGGCATTACTAGATACTCATAGTGACCGTCCCTGGTGTTAAAGGCGGTCTTCCACTCATCGCCCTTTCGGACTCGCACTAGATTATACGCCCCGCGTAGATCCAGCTTTGTGAAGACCTTTGCCCCGCGGAATCGATCAAATAGCTCAGTAATGAGGGGCAAAGGGTATTTGTTCTTGATCGTGATTGCATTTAATCCCCTGTAATCGATACAGGGGCGCAGATCCCCTTCCTTCTTCTGCACAAAAAAGAACCCTGCACCAGCCGGTGAAATAGACTTGCGAATGAACCCCTTCGCCAGGCTGTCCTGAATATATTTGGACATAGCCTCCGTCTCTGGCGCAGAGAGTGGATACACTCTGCCCCTAGGGGGCTCGGAGCCTGGCTTCAGGTCTATTCGGCAATCATATGGCCGGTGGGGAGGAAGGGTATCTGCGGCCCTTTTGGAAAAGACATCCCTGTAGGCCTCATAAGGTGTCGGTAAACCCGGCCCCTCTGTATTCCCTGAGGACCCTACCGACCTAATGGTAGCGGGTGGTTCGGTAGTCACGAGGTGCTCTCTACAGGATCCTGCCCAGGATGAGATCTCCCCTGTTGCCCAGTTGAGTATAGGAGCATGCTGTCTCAACCAGGGAAGGCCCAGTAGGATCTCATCCGTCCCCCCTGGAAGCACCAGGAAGGACACCTGCTCATGGTGTCCCGGTGGTACATCCATCCTGAGAGGGATGGTGATCTGGGTGATAGGATCGAGTAGTATGGACCCGTCGACTACCCGAACCCTGAGTGGCTTGGGCAACAGAACCAGGGGAACTGAGTATCGGGTTGTCAGGGAGGTCGAGATGAAATTGCCTTCAGCGCCTGAGTCCAAGCAAGCCAGGGCAGAGAAGAGAGTAGTGCCGAACTGCAACTGGGCGCAACCTAGAGGGAGAGGTAGCGTCTAGAGTCCCCCCTCTGATAGAAACTAGACGCTGTCTTTTCCCGACGGTTTTGGGACATCGGGTAGCTATGTGTCCCCTCTGCCCACAGGAAAAGCAGATGACACAAGACCGAGAACCTGGGGCAGAGGAGACCACCTTGGACACCTCCATTGACTCCACGGAGTCGCCTACAGGACTGGCTGGGAGACCTGTCTGATGGAAGACGGGAGGCAGACGCTTTTTAGGCCGAGAAGACGTGGGTGCGGAAGAGACCTCGAGCCTTCGCTCCGCCTGGCGGATGCCTATGCGAGAGGCAACCTGAATCAAGGACTCTAAAGTGGCAGGCACCTCACGCGTGGCCAGTGCGTCTTTGACAAACCCTGCCAGGCCCTCCCAAAACACAGGGACAAGGACCTTATCCGGCCAGTCTAGCTCTGCGGTAAGTGTCCTAAAGTGTACCGCAAAGTCCCCGACTGAAGCGGACCCTTGCCGAAGTCGTAGGAGGCGCAGTGCGGAGTCGTGGGTGACTTGAGGCCCGAGGAACACCATTCTCATGGCCCCAAGATAGGCTGATAAGTTATTCACCACCCGATCTCCGCGCTCCCACAACGGCGTGGACGACTTCAGCGCTCTCCCTGTGAGCAGGGACTGGACGAAGGCTACCTTCGCCTTCTCGGTAGCGTAAAGAGTCGCGGACAGCTCTAAGTAGGTGGTAACCTGGTTTATAAAACCACGGCACTCAGAGCTGTTGCCGCTAAAGCGCTCTGGAAGCGCAAGGCGAGGAGACCTTCCGCCCAATAGCACCGCCTGGGTAGCCGCCTGGGTGGCGACTGTCGTCAGAGTAGTCTTATCGGAGGAAGACTGCTCCACTGCTGCCAATCGTGACTCCAACTGCTGCACATAACGCAGCAACTGCTGCTGCTCTTCAGCCATAGCCAGACCTTTCGCGCGACCGTAATGTTACGAGGGGGACCCGGGGAAGCGTGCCAAGATGGGAAATGGACAGCTTCCGCCGGTCAAGGTCCACTGTGCGGTGTAAGGGACCGCCGCTATGGTGGGTGAAGAGTGAGCGGGTTGCTGCTAGCGATCGTCTGGAATGTCACAGACGATCTATGTACACCGATCTGCCCTAACCCGTGAGGGTTGTATGGCACGGATCTCACGGCTCGGTGTACCTGTTGCACGGGGAAGCACAGAGGTGCCCACGCACGTGTGCCAGTGGAAGTCACGAGAATATGGCACGAGGGTAGCACAGAGGTGCCCACGCACGTGTGCTTTCAATAACCAGGTGAGTCCGGTGGAGACTCGAGGAGCTCACCTGGGACAGGAACACGGCCTGTTGAAGGGGATACTGCCGGAGCAGCAAGGCAGGAACACGGCCTGCAAACGAGGTACTGCCGGAGCAGCAAGGGCCAAGCCCACAAGAGACAGTAATGCCTGAGCAGTGGCGTTGCAGCACGCTGCCAGACATCCAAACATAGAAGGACGGTCGCGCGCCGCCATGATGGTAGGGGGAGCTTTTAAGGAGGTGCAGCTCCACCCGAGGGCGGGCGCGAGGCGGAGATGACGGACTTGACCCAATCAGGGTCCACGACGTCCCAGCCTGGCCAGTCAGGATTCACCACGTCACCAGCCTTGTCATCAAGCCGTGTGACGTCAGTGAGCGAATCAGGACCCACCACGCATTGCACATGCTCACCCTCGTGCCTCTGGGAAATAGAGGCGGGATCCTCGGTCTCACAATGTGCAGAGATAACGGGAATCTCACTGCTTCCCTGAGCAGTAAACCTCTGCACATTGCGCAGCCTCGCAGACCTTCGGGGCCGCTGAGCAGGAGAGTCTGCGGCAGGCCAGGAATGGGAGACCGCTTCACTCCTTGTAACAGGAGAACCACTAGGTGTCACCCTTCTGCTGCCTCTCTGAGAAGGTATCTCCTGCACACTGCGCAGTCTGGCAGACCTTCGGCGCTGCTGAGCAGGAGTGCTCGTGGCAGGCAAGGAATGGGAGACTGCCTCAGGAGAGCCACGAGATGTAACAAGGACCCCCACGAAAAAGAACCGGTAGTGGCCGGTGTGGGTGCGGTCCAGCGGGGCCCGACCCAGGTGCAGGGGTCTGCCAACGCCCCATACTGGGACAGGGAACCGAACCCGTTGGGCCGGGAGATTGCCGCCAGAGAGCAGCAGAGGGCCGAAGTGATGGCGAGGGTGATCAGAGAGAAGGATGCACTCCGCCATGCCACCATTCGGGTGCGGGGCCCGGTGTACGAGGGTCAAGTCCAGCAGTTCGACCAATGGAGGGGGTTTGGCTTCATCTATGAGCCGAGCCTGGAGGCCGAAGTATTCGTGGCCCGCCGTGATGTCAATTCACACCTCCCCACGGGCCATCCCGGTCGTGATCTACTGCCGGGCGACCTAGTTACTTATACCCGCCACTGCGGGGAGAGGGGCTGGTTCGCCCTGGATGTAAAGCAGAGAAAGAGCCGCAGTGAGCAGATGCGGCCCCAGCCCCCTCCTCCCCCAAGCCGTCCGGATATGGAGCCAGAAGAGGTCCTGGAGGAGTATGACCTTATGTAGTGGCAGCGGTACGCCGTTGCAAGCAGTTGTCCCCCGTTGGGACCCTCAGCAGTTTGATTGAATGACTTTAATGAACCGTGACCTTTACCTGATTGTCCATGTGATTATTCCGGCCATTGCCGGCAAGTTGTCCCCAGAGGGACTTTCTGAGTTTTACCCCCCCTCTGCATGAGAGAATACTCATGGACATGGCCGAGAACTGGCAGGCCACCCACGAACTTGTGGGCTTGTAAATAAGTTGAGGGGTGATTTCCGACGGAGCCGCCTCCGGAGAGGCAGATTGGAGGAAGGGCCCGCAGCAGAGCAGGCTGGGGCCCGGCCACCACCTGGACCGGTGGCCATCCTCCGGGGGTCAGGGGTCCCCCTTGGACGTGGGGTCCCCTGAAGTGACAGCCGAGTGCGAGTAACCGTACCCGTTCCCGCTCGGGCAGCCTGAACCTGGACTGGGGTCAAGGGGTGCTGACCACTTCTTAGGGGCAGCATCAGGGCTAGGTTGCTTGGGTGGGAGAGCGGAAGACATCCATCCGTCCGTCATTATTTAAAGTGTTCTTGTTTATATGTGCAACATTTAAGTGTCCTAAGAAAAATGTTTATATGTTTGAAATGTTTATATGTTATTTATATCTTTACAGTTTTGAAAAAAAATAAAACCGGTTATGGACGGGCAGCCCGCGGATGGTTTGCATTTCACCAAGGGGCAATGTGGCGCCCTGGCTTAGCCAGGTCGTCACAGATAACACTCACGCACCCCACCCCCATTAGACAGGGACGCCAGCCAAACACAAAACCCTTGTTGCCTCCCTCCAGGGTCTGATGTCCACACCAGGTGGGGCGGAGCTAGGCGGTTGGCTCCACCCACCGAGGAGTTCACAGGCCTGGAGGTGGGAAAAGTGTCAGTTAGGGAGACGTAATTCAGTGTTGAGCAGTGAAGTGAGAGGAGTGAGCACTTGGGTGTCTGGGTTTGTGGCCCAGGCACTGACAGCAAGGTTGGCAGACGGTGGTGGCCGTCTGCAGGAGTGGTGGAGCAATGCGGAACCATAGGACCGGGGACGGGCGATGACTCGCCGGTACCGACCGGGGAGCGAAGTGAAGCCAGCACACACAGGCAGGGCCATCGGACCCCGATCAGGCTTGGAGCCACCGACAATAGTCAGATCCGAATGTGACTGGAACCCCAGAGGTTTCATAACAGCAAAAGTCCCAATTGAAGGCAACCGCCCACACCGTGAGGGTATACAGCCACCGCCTAAGGCTAGAGATCCAAGGGCCAGCGCCTGCGGGCAAAACGGGCTCCTCCGGTACCCATACACCGGGGAGCGGACTACCGTTGGGAACCCATAGTAGTCAGAAGAAGAACATCAAGGTGCAGGGAAAGACAGCCACCATCACCTGTCCGGGGAGAGACACTGCAGCCGGCTACGGGACCCGTCCATCCAGCCTTTTGGTTTACCGAGAACTTTGTACCTTTCTTGCTGAGTGAGTACACCCGTGCCATTCGGCACCGCGCCGCGCTGTCCCTGCAACCCTGCACCTCACCAACCCTGCCTCTGTCGCGGGCGGAGGAGGGGACGCTGCGCTCTCCCACTGCTTGGGTTCGGCTGCTGCTGCTGCGGCTGCCGCTGCTGCTCGGTGGTGGCTCGAGCAGTGGGCCGGATCCCGGGGACTCGAGCGGCGCTCCTCGCCCGTGAGTGAAAAGGGGATTTTGATGGTGGGGGTTTTGATTATTGTCCGTGACGCCACCCACGGTTGTGGTGATATTGGTGACACCACTGCTGCTCCAGACAGGGATCCCGGGAGCGGTGACAGGGAGCAGCTTGGTTGTTAGTTCTCCCCTCCGTGGGTAGGGGGTTGGTTGTCCAGGGGCCCGATGATGGGGTAGGGATGGATGGCAGGTGGGTTACGGAGCCTGGCGAGGTGCAGGGTCGCGGGGGCAGCGCTGTGCCGCACGGCGCATGCGCCGCCCTCTCAGCCACAAGACTAGAATGACAGTGAGTAACACGATATTCACAAAGATGGCGCCGGAGATAAGCGCTATGCACAGGCGCCAACTTTGACGCCATCTTAGTGATGACATACACGCCAAAAAATTGTATGCAAGCCATTTTGTATAATTCAATTATCAACATCTTTATTATACATTGCATAAATACATAGCATTGAATGGATCAGCCCAAAAGACGGATGGAATAAATGGGAGACACCAGGCACATGTTATTAGTATTGTATAGTATTACTGAACTTCCATATATCGGCAATAAGTTATATTATTCTATATCTGAAAAACCAATTACATCTATAATCCCTATCTGTAATAAGTGAAAAATGATATATATATATGGTTATAAAGGGATTGTATCTACAATGTCTTCATATAAATACACAACATTACCAATAGTCCAAGTGTGTCTTAGGGATGAAAAAGATGAATAGTAACATTAGCATAGAGAACAGCGAAAGAGGAACAACCGGCAGGGAGCGGGAATTCATATGAATATGTGCCGCCCCCACGTCAACAGCCGGGCTGCTCGGATCCGGATCCGCAGTGGCTTGAGGGGTCTCCGGACCCGGGGGTCATACGGACACTCAAATAAAAAGGGGATGGAATATGTACAGGGGATTATTGTAGATGGTTCATGACGCCACCCACAGTGTGTGGTAAGGTGGACTACCACCGCTGCTGTTGGGGAGCACCCGGGGAAGATGGATTGGCAGCTGGATGTTAACCCCTTCGTGGGTAGGGGTGGATGCCCCGGGGCTCAGTGTCGAAAACACGGGAGGTGATGGCTGCTGGTGGTGGTATACCGGGCCGAACCAGAGGGTGTTGGTGTACTCACGATTGAAAGATTGCACACAAGTCTGCTGGTAAACCAAGGTGTCAGTGGCCGGTTGCCGCTTCGAGGTGTATACAGTTCCCACGCCCGGCTGGTGTACCAATGTTCCTTCCTCCGGCACTTTGTATTTTCTTTTTATTTTAGACAACCTCGTATGGAACGGGGAAGTCCGATCGCCGGTTTGGTTTTGGTTGGGAGATGTGCCCGCGAAAACTGACCCTTGGGATCTCAGTGGGTTGTTGCGAATATCCTATTCCCCGCGGTGGGCTGCCATTTTGCTCTATCTGGGCTAACACACTAGAACAACGTCTGGAACCTTGCTCCCGGCCTGGTTAATTAGAGAAGGGGCTTGCAACCGTCTTCTAACTAGGGTCCAGGTACCCCACCTGTGCATGGTTTCCGGACCGGATCTCCGCTGTCAGTACCGGCGGGCTCCAACCCTGTCCCGGTCCACCTTGGATCTCCCGCTACCAGACTCCTTTGGACACGGTCCACTGCTTGCCACCTAGCCAGTAGACCAGGGCCACTACCCTGGCTACCCTTCACTAGGCTCAAACTTGACTCCACTCCAACTTGCACTTCCACTCCACTTGAACTCCAACTTGAACTAGACTTCCACTTCAACTCTCTGGTTCCCGCCCCCGGATCCTCAAGACGCCTCGGTGGGTACTCCCAATCCGCCTGGTCCCACCCACTGGTGTGTCCTTCCTACCGTGAGGGAGGTGGCTAGGATTTTGTGGCAGATGGTACCTGATGTGGGATGGTGTTATGTGGGGTGTATGTTTCTCTATGATCACCTGGTGGCGCCAGGGCGTCACATTCTCCCTTGGTTTAATACAGCCCATCCGAGGGCTGTCCGACCACTGACCTTTTATTTATCTAAATAAACGGAAAAAAGGTAAAAACATGTTAAGACCATTTCTTCCCTTACGGGAGGCACATCACTTTAATGTTGCAAAACAGGGTAAAACATTACTTTCCCCTCCTCTATTCGCCACCCAAACAACCTAGCTTCTTGGTGCCACCTCTAATCATGGTGGGCACCCCTTTTCCCAGTTCTTAGCTGTTCCAGGTAACACCTGCACGGTCCGGGTAAAAAGTTCCTTACCCGGCAGTCCATCTCAAGGGCCCATAATTCAGAGACCCTTGGCCTGGAGGTTAGCCACCCGTTTTATTAGTGACTGGGCCTCGGCCTACTCCACCGCAGGCCCTTCCTCCAATCTACCTCTCCAGAGGTTGTGCAGTGGGCGAGGAGTAACAAGAAAGTGGAAAGGGGTATTTACAGGATCCAAGAAAGAAAGATTTTGGGGTGACCTCACCAGTCCTGAGGTCTTGGTCCATTTTTTTTTTTTTTTAACTGTTAACGGGGCAACTTTAACACAATCAGGTTAAGTACACGGTTGATTAGCATTTACTTATATACACAACATACTGACACCACTCACTACTCTCTGGTTTCCCTGTTCCCTGTACCCTGTAGTCGTTGCTGACCTAAGTTAGGGCGTGTGAACCTCCTTAGCCCTACGTGTTCATCTAGGTTCGACGGGATAGGGTGATTTACGGGTCCCTCACTCCTAAGATCTGGCACAGCTGGTAGGGACCTACGGGGGCGTGGTGTAGGTGTTGGTGAATCCCTGGGTGCAGGTGTTGGTGCGGTACTGATAGACCCTTCTGGGCCTGTGTCATTCACGGGTTGTGGGAACATTATAACAGGAACAATCACCGCTCCATTCTGCATAGGCCAACCAGCTGGGAAGTCGCCCATGATGGTATGGATCACCTCTTTTCCCTTCTCTATGCCCAGAGTGGGGGTAGGACCCTCCTCCACTATCTTCAGGGGTTCCGGACACTTCTTCAGGTGGTCCCTGGAGATTTTGGTCGTAGTCTTCCCCTGGTCACAGGTAAGTCTTCTGATTTCCCCAGTCAGAAGGTTGAACGACATAGGGGGTTCTTTCCCACTGGTCATCCAGTTTGTGCAATCTTCTCTTTCTCTTCAGCATCACGTCCCCGGGCGCAAAGGGAGCAGCTCGTGCCTGCCTATTAAAGCGCTGCTCCTGTTTTCCCCTACTCTGGCTCAGGTTCTTCTCCACATATTCTTGGATCTGCCAGTATTGCATCTGATGTTTGGCATCCCAGTCTGCAGTTGGTGGAATGGTCTCAGGTACAGTACAGACCAAAAGTTTGGACATACCTTCTCATTCAAAGAGTTTTCTTTATTTTCAGGACTCTGAAAATTGTAGATTCACATTGAAGGCATCAAAACTATGAATTAAGACATGTGGAATGAAATACTTAAAAAAGTGTGAAACAACTGAAAATATGTCTTATATTCTAGGTTCTTCAAAGTAGCCACCGTTTGCTTTTACTTTGCACACTCTTGGCATTCTCTTGATGAGCTTCAAGAGGTAGTCACCGGAAATGGTTTTATAACAGTCTTGAAGGAGTTCCCATAGATGCTTAGCATTTGTTGGCCCTTTTGCCTTCACTCTGCGGTCCAGCTCACCCCAAACCATCTCGATTGGGTTCAGGTCTGGTGACTGTGGAGACCAGGTCATCTGGCGTAGCACCCCATCACTCTCCTTCTTAGTCAATTAGCCCTTACACAGCCTGGAGGTGTGTTTGGGGTCATTGTCCTGTTGAAAAATAAATGATGGTCCAACTAAACGCAAACCAGATGGAATAGCATGCCGCTGCAAGATGCTGTGGTAGCCATGCTGGTTCTGTATGCCTTCAATTTTGAATAAATCCCCAACAGTGTCACCAGCAAAGCACCCCCACACCATCACACCTCCTCTATTCTTCACGGTGGGAACTAGGCATCTAGAGTCCATCCGTTCACCTTTTCTACAAAGACACGGTGGTTGGATCCAAAGATCTCAAATTTGGACTCATCAGACCAAAGTACAGATTTCCACTGGTCTAATGTCCATTCCTTGTGTTCTTTAGCCCAAGTCTCTTCTGCTTGTTTCCTGTCCTTAGCAGTGGTTTCCTAGCAGCTATTTTACCATGAAGGCCTGCTGCACAAAGTCTCCTCTTAACAGTTGTTCTAGGGATGAGAAGGTGTGTCCAAACCTTTGGTCTGTACTGTACCTCGATATCCATCTCCAGATCTACCGGCAATCTTCCAGGCTTCGCCCTCATCAGATACGCAGGGGTGCATAAGAGCTGCTAGGGATATTGTTATACATGTCCACTAGATCGGGCAGTCTTTCGGGCCACAGGCTCCGCTCTTCCAGGTGTAAGGTCTTGAGCAGATTGAGGACCAAGTGGTTCATCTTCTCACACATCCCGTTAGTTTGGGCATGATATGGCGTGGTACGGATTTTCTTACACCCATACAAGTTGCAGAACTCCTGGAAGATTTCGGCTTCAAAGACAGCACCTTGGTCCCTAAGCACCTTCTCCGGGTAGCCATGTGGCTGGCAGAAATATGCCTGGAAGACCTTTGCCGCTGTGCGGGCTGTCAGATCCTTGATGGGTACCACTACCATGAACCTTGAGTAGTGATCCACTATCGTGAGAGCGTAGGTATATCCGCTTCTGCTTGGCATGAGCTTAACATGATCCAGAGCGAAAAGTTCCAGTGGCTGGTGGGTGATGATTGACTGTAACGGGGCTTTTTTGGCTGGCACCATCCTTTCTTCTTAGCACACAGGGACCACAATCCCTACACCATGCTTCAATGGATTCTCTCATTCCAACCCAGTAAAAGCGCTCCCTCAGCAGCATTTCCAGCTTCTTCCAACTGAAGTGTACAGCTCCATCATGATAAGCCTCCAGGACCACTGGCACATATGTCTGTGGCACCACAATCTGGCAGATCCTTTCATGCGTCTTGGGGTTAATGAACCCTCTATACAATTTGCCTTGCTGCAGATACAGTCGGCTTCTTTCTCTCCAAAGCCTCTGGGCTTCTGCTGGGGCAGTGGGTCCCAACCTGGCATCAGCTTGGGAAATCAGCCTCTTGACCAGCCTGACTGCAGGATCGTTATCTTGGGCTCCTTGCCAACCATGGTGGTGTAATGGGTTGATGGCTGCCTTTTGCTGACCACTGTATGGTCTGGGGTTTTCCAGACTGTCAGGTTGATGGAACGCAGGCAATTCAATCTCTTCCAACTCATCTTCATCCACCACATGATCAGGCAAGTGTGGTATCCTGGACAACGCATCTGCATTGGTATTCTTTCGGCCAGCCCTGTACTTTATGGTGAAATCATAATTCGCTAGCCGAGCTACCCAGCGTTGTTCTAGGGCCCCAAGCTTCGCCATATCCAGGTGGGTCAGGAGATTGTTGTCCGTGTATGCCGTGAATTTTGCAGAAGCCAGGTAATGCTTGAACCTCTCCGTCACCGCCCAGATGAGGGCCAGGAACTCCTACTTGAAAGAACTATAATTCTCAGGATTCCTTTCCGTTGGCCAGAGCTTCCTGCTTGCCTAAGCTATTACCTTCTCCTTGCCATTCTGAATCTGGGACAGGACAGCACCCAAGCCCACATTGCTGGTGTCCGTATATAAGATGAACGGAAGACCGTAGTCGGGATAAGCCAGGATCTCTTCTCCGGTCAGGGCCGACTTCATCTGCTGGAAGAACTCTTCCTGTTCCTCATCCCAGGTGAACGGGGGACGAGAAGTCTTGCCATGCTTGGTTTGTCCCACCAGGAGATCTTGCATGGAAGCTGCCATCTTGGTGTAGCCTTTGATGAAGCGGCGGTAATAGCCCATCAGGCCCAGGAACTGCCTCACCTCTGGCTGTGATCTTCTCCGGATCTGGTGCTACACCTTCTGCACTAACCACATGCCCGAGATATTGAACTTTGGGCTTCAGCAAATGGCATTTGGATGGCTTCATCTTCATCCCGTATCTGGAGAGGGTCTCAAACACTTCGGCAAGATGTTCAAGGTGTGCTTTATACGTCTTGAAGTAGACGATGACGTCATCCAAGTATAGCAGGACCATTTCAAAGTTGCGATGTCCCAAGCAGCACTTCATCAGCCTCTGGAAGGTTCCTGGCGCATTACACAACCCAAAGGGCATGCTGTTGAACTCGCAGAGACCCATCAGAGTAGTGAAAGCGGTCTTCTCCTGATCCTCCTCCGCAACGGACACCTGCCAGTAACCACTAGTAAGGTCAAGAGTAGAAAAGTAATTTGCCATCCTCAATGCAGCCAATGATTCTTCAATATGGGGAAGAGGGTATGCGTCTTTATGAGTTATCTGGTTAATCTTCCGATAATCCACACACATCCTCATGGTGCCGTCCTTCTACTTCACCAGGACCAATGGAACTGCCCAGGGGCTACAAATAACACGGATGACCCCTGCCTCTTTCATGTTCCTCAACATGTCTTTGACCCGCAACACACATCCGTTTATTTTGTACGTGTGCGGTACGTATTTGCACGTACCGGAGACTCAGAGACATGGAGACCAATGTTATTCAATAGTAGATGGCACACACACGTAAAATCACACGGAACGTGTGTCCATGTGGTAAGTACGTGTGTGCGCTTTTCTACACGTAAGACATGTCCGTTTTTGGCCGGCAGCACGCAGGCACGGACTCGCTTTAGTCTATGGGTCCGTGCTTGCACGGACCGCACACGGAGTATGTCCGTGTTCAGCACGTATCGTCCGTGTCCGTTTTTCATCACAAAATCTGAAACACTTGTTACCAATCTATCAGTTCAATTGTAGGTCATTAATTCTGGTGCCAAACATACATTTCCTGTCTCATTTGCACGCCAGACAGCAGCTGGGCACCTGTCCTCTCACTGCAGGGGAACTTTGAGCACAGAGAACACCACAGGTACTGAGCATGGCGCCCAGAATCGATACAGAGAGGCTGATTGGAGAAGTAGAGAGGCATCCAGAGCTGTGGCACACACGTGTTGATGGCTACCATGACAGGTTAATGGTGGAACGAGCATGGATGTCTGTGGCAGAGGTAGTGTGGTGCCCTGGACAAGCCAGGACGTCACAGGTATTGCAACAACACACCCCACACCCCGGCTAGGCACATCTAGGTCAAACACAAATCCTTGTTGCCTCCCTCCAGGGGCTGATGTCCACACCAAAGGGTGGGCCAGGTGGTTGGCCCCGCCCACCAAGGAGTTCACAGTCCTGGAGGCGGGAAAAGGAGTCAAATCAGTTTTGTAGTTTGAGGAGTGAAGTGGCAGTAGAGGAGACTGACCGTGTCCGGGTGCGTGGCCCGGGCACATACAGCAAGGTTGGCAGACGGTGGTGACCGTCTGCAGGAGAGGCTGATTGAAGTGAACCGTAAGGACCGGGGAGCGAAGAGAAGCCAGCACCATTCGGCAGGGCCTACGGATCCCGACCAGGCTAGGAGTCGCCGTAAAACTGGTCAAATCCATTAGCGAAGGGAACCTCCGGGGTTTCCCAGCAGTCAAGACCCAATTGAAGGCAACCGCTCAAACCGTGAAGGGAAATACAGTCACCGCCAAGGCTACAGTTCCCAGTGCCAGAGCCTGCGGGCAAAAGGGGCTCCCTCAGCATCCATCCAAGCTGGGGAGCGGGTTACCGGTGGGAAGTCATTGGAACCGTGAACGTAACACAGGTGCAGGGAAAGGCAGTCACCACCAACCTACCGGGAGAGCTACCGCAGCCATCTGTGGGACCCGTCCATCCAGCCGTTTGTTTTACCGGAGACTTTGCATTGATCATTGGCTGAGTGAGTACCACCATGCCGTGCGGCACAGCGCTGCCCCCGTGACCCTGCACCTCACCAGGCCCCGTAGCCCGCCTGCCATCCCTCCCTCACAGGGCCCCGGGACAACCAACCCCCCTACCCACGGAGGGGAAAATCAACATCCAAGCTGCTCCCTGTCATCGCTCCCGGGATCCCCGTCCAGAGCAGCGGTGGTGTCACAACCTCACCACAACCGTGGGTGGCGTCACGGACAATAAATCCCCAAAACCATCACCCTTTTCACTCAAGGGCGAGGAGCCCCGCTCGAGTCCCCGGGATCCGGCCCACCGCTCGAGCCACCACCGAGCAGCAGCAGCCGGACCCGAGCAGTGGGTGAGCGCAGCGTCCCCTCCTCCGCCCGCGACAGTAGGAACCTAGGAATGGATGGTCTCAATGTACCCCTGGAAAGAAAAATAGATATGGTGAGTACAGATATTTGCATTGCTTCTGTCTTTACCTACATGTGCTCATTCTGTAGGCAGATTATATCCATATTTGTATAGTTTGTTTGGCATGTATTAATGGGCCTGACTCATTTTGAGCTACACTGGAGACTCACAAACAGGATAGTGTAGTTTTTTGGCCTTTTGAACTATTCATTGCAGTTTTCTAGTAATGTCAGCATGTGTATATGTGGCCTGCAAAGCATTTTATGCATGTACAAAAGGCATTTCAGGGTGGTCAAGCAACAATTAAACATGTTTGAAATATATTTTTGTTTTCAATTTTGTGCTATTTCTATTGTAGATGTGCTGTGAAATGTCTATACATTTTGAGTTGTATTTACATGTTTGGTTTATTATGCATGTCCCTTGGTGTCACCATGTCTGGAATGGTAACAGTAATGTGTAGTGTATAATGGAAAATCTTTGAGGAACATATGGCACTTCATGGGTTTATAGACATTTTGTTTCTCATGGCTTACTGAAGGTTTTTTTTTTTTTTTTTTTAAAGTAAAAAAGGAGATAAATGATTATACAGTGGTTTAATCTTTTTACTGGAGATCTTGTTTACTTTGTCATGCTTATTGTGTTATTATGTCACTATATGAGTGTCATGGGTTGTTGTTTTCATACACATGGATGTGTGTTCCAATTTATTTAAATTGCTGCAATACAAGATTAATGTTTTATTTTTTTATTGTTCAATTGTTATAATTTGTGACCTTATTATACAATTTTTTGTTTTTAAACAGTGGATCTTGTTAAACGGCGATGGCGCTCAGCAAGTGACCAGTTCAGAAGAGAATATAACCCAGTGGCAACCACAGCTGCCGCAGCCAAAAAGAAAAAATATGTCCATTATGAAAGACTCAGCTTCCTCATGCCCATTATGGAAGTACCAAAGTAAGTTTAAACCATTACATCACATGGCGTTTTGTTTTTTTTTTAAATGCACACATTAATTGTTTGTTTTTTTTTCTTTCTTCAAAGTACAGAGGATAATCTAGAAGATAGTGAGGAACAGTGGCGTAACTAGAGTTGGATGGGCCCCGGTGCAAAGTTTAGACCTGGGCCCCCCCTCCACATACACAGACACTTGGGGTAAGGCATACCTCCCAACTTTTAAAGAAGGAAAAGAAGGACAAAGTTTGCGGCGCGCGTAAATTTTTAGGCCACGCCCCCTAACCACACCCATTTCACAGTCACGCCCATATCCACTCCCCATCCACACCCATTCAGCATGGACACGCAGGCAGCCGGCGGGCCTCCAGCATGGACACGCAGGCAGCCGGCGGGCCTCCAGCATGGACACGCAGGCAGCCGGCGGGCCTCCAGCATGGACACGCAGGCAGCCGGCGGGCCTCCAGCATGGACACGCAGGGAGCCACAGTGAGGCGGCCGGTCGCCCACACAGTGAGGTGGCCGGTCGCCTTCACAGACAGGCGGCAGGGGGGCGCCCGCACAGACAGGCGGCAGGGGGGCGCCCGCACAGACAGGCGGCAGGGGGGCGCCCGCACAGACAGGCGGCCGGGGGGCGCCCACACAGACAGGCGGCCGGGGGGCGCCCGCACAGACAGGCGGCCGGGGGGCGCCCGCACAGAAAGGCGGCCGGCCGACCGCACAGACAGGCGGCCGGCCGACCGCACAGAGAGGCTCCGGCCGGGGATGAGGGGGGGGAGGGAGGGAAATCAGCGCTGGGGAGATTTTACTGTACCAGCAGCAGCACAGGCAGCGCTTCTCTCTGTTATGCCACGTCTACTGGGATGGTAGGAGGGAAAAGCAGGGAGGCGGAGAGAGAGTGGGTGGGCGGAGCCCGGGAGCCGGCCGTCCCGATCGTGGCAACGGGACAAACAACGTAAAGCGTGAAAGTCCCGCTGTATCCGGGACGGTTGGGAGGTATGGGGTAAGGGATAATGACACTGACACTCGGGGTACAGGATAATGACGCTGACACTTGGCTCTCACCCACAGCACCCTGAAATCCCTCTATCAGCACCCAGCTTTCCTATGTTCTGATATTTATCTTGTCCTCAGCACCCAGCTTTCCCATATCAGAGCATGAGAAAGCTGGGTGCTGAGAGATGTATATCAGAACATGGGAAAGCTGGGTGCTGAGAGATGTATATCAGAACATGGGAAAGCTGGGTGCTGAGAGATGTATAGCAGAGCATGGGAAAGTTGGCTGCTGAGGGAAAGAGCCTTTTTCCCTCAGCACAAAACATTTCCATCCCATACTTGTATCTTTGTCCCCCCTGTATAAAGTTCTCAAAATACTATAACAGCCCCCACATAGCCTTCCAAATAATTGTATAAAGGGTCTCACATAACCCTTCATATATTAGAATGCAGATACATAGCCCTCCATATATTATAATGCACCCCCATAATCCTCCATGTATAAAGTAGCCCTTCAATTATAATGCATTTCCCATAGTTCTCCATGTATTAAAATTCACCCCATAGTTCTCCATATATTATACTGCACCACATAGTCCTCCATGCTTTATAATGCACTTCCATAGTCCATGTATAAGGTAGCCTCCATAGTCCTCCATATATTATAATGCAGCCCCCATAGTCCTATATGTATTATAATCCAGCCCCATCAATTTTCATATTGTATTATGCAGCCCCATACTCCTCCATGTATAATGTACCCCTAGTTCATGTATAAGGTGTCCTTCATGTTTTTTATGCAGTCCCATAGACCTCCATGTGTCATGCAGCCAGCCACCCCAGGGCCTCCATGTGTCATGCAGCCAGGCCCCTCCAGGGCCTCCATGTGTCATGCAGTCAGGCCCTCAGGCCTCCATGTCATGCAGCCAGGACCCTCCAGGCATCCATGTGTAATGCAGCCAGGCCCCTCCAGGCCTCCATGTGTCATGCAGCCAGGCCCCTCCAGGCCTCCATGTGTCATGCAGCCAGGCCCCTCCAGGCCTCCATGTGTCATGCAGCCAGGCCCCTCCAGGCCTCCATGTGTCATGCAGCCAGGCCCCTCCAGGCCTCCATGTGTCATGCAGCCAGCCACCCCAGGGCCTCCATGTGTCATGCAGCCAGCCACCCCAGGCCCTCCATGTGTCATGCAGCCAGGCCCCCAGGCCTCCATGTCATGCAGCCAGGACCCTCCAGGCCTCCATGTCATGCAGCCAGGCCCCTCCAGGCCTCCATGTGTCATGAAGCAAGGCCCCTCCAGGCTTCCATGTGTCATGCAGCCAGGCCCCTCCAGGCCTCCATGTGTCATGCAGCAAGGCCCCTCCAGGCCTCCATGTGTCATGCAGCCAGGCCCCTCCAGGCCTCCATGTGTCATGCAGCAAGGCCCCTCCAGGCCTCCATGTGTCATGCAGCCAGGCCCTCAGGCCTCCATGTCATGCAGCCAGGACCCTCCAGGCATCCATGTGTAATGCAGCCAGGCCCCTCCAGGCCTCCATGTGTCATGCAGCCAGGCCCCTCCAGGCCTCCATGTGTCATGCAGCCAGGCCCCTCCAGGCCTCCATGTGTCATGCAGCCAGGCCCCTCCAGGCCTCCATGTGTCATGCAGCCAGGCCCCTCCAGGCCTCCATGTGTCATGCAGCCAGCCACCCCAGGGCCTCCATGTGTCATGCAGCCAGCCACCCCAGGCCCTCCATGTGTCATGCAGCCAGGCCCCCAGGCCTCCATGTCATGCAGCCAGGACCCTCCAGGCCTCCATGTCATGCAGCCAGGCCCCTCCAGGCCTCCATGTGTCATGAAGCAAGGCCCCTCCAGGCTTCCATGTGTCATGCAGCCAGGCCCCTCCAGGCCTCCATGTGTCATGCAGCAAGGCCCCTCCAGGCCTCCATGTGTCATGCAGCCAGGCCCCTCCAGGCCTCCATGTGTCATGCAGCAAGGCCCCTCCAGGCCTCCATGTGTCATGCAGCCAGGCCCCTCCAGGCCTCCATGTGTCATGCAGCCAGGCCCCTCCAGGCCTCCATGTGTCATGCAGCCAGGCCCCTCCAGGCCTCCATGTGTCATGCAGCCAGGCCCCTCCAGGCCTCCATGTGTCATGCAGCCAGCCACCCCAGGGCCTCCATGTGTCATGCAGCCAGCCACCCCAGGCCCTCCATGTGTCATGCAGCCAGCCACCCCAGGCCCTCCATGTGTCATGCAGCCAGGCCCCCAGGCCTCCATGTCATGCAGCCAGGACCCTCCAGGCCTCCATGTCATGCAGCCAGGCCCCTCCAGGCCTCCATGTGTCATGAAGCAAGGCCCCTCCAGGCCTCCATGTGTCATGAAGCAAGGCCCCTCCAGGCTTCCATGTGTCATGCAGCCAGGCCCCTCCAGGCTTCCATGTGTCATGCAGCCAGGCCCCTCCAGGCCTCCATGTGTCATGCAGCAAGGCCCCTCCAGGCCTCCATGTGTCATGCAGCCAGGCCCCTCCAGGCCTCCATGTCATGCAGCCAGGACCCTCCAGGCCTCCATGTCATGCAGCCAGGCCCCTCCAGGCCTCCATGTGTCATGCAGCCAGGCCCCTCCAGGCCTCCATGTGTCATGCAGCAAGGCCCCTCCAGGCCTCCATGTGTCATGGAGCCAGCAAAATAAAAAAACAAGTACCTCTCTTCTCCTTTTGACCCCTGCAACCACGGTAGTTATGACCCTGCCCCCATATGTCACACACACTGCTCCCCATACAGCCTGCACCCCCCATAGCACACACACTACACCCCCATATGTCACACACCCTGCCCCACATATCTCACCCTGCCTGTACCCCAACTTACCCCTCTCAAACACTCTGCACCCCTTCACATCCTTCTGTCACAGTCTGCAGCCCTCATATGCCACTCACCCTGCACTCCCCTCCCCCTCGTGCCCCCTCTTTTCTCATTACCAGTCATCATGTGTCCATGTCTCCTTCAGGAATCCGTATCTTCTGATGCTTTCTGCCCGGCAATCCTGTGTCTCCTCCCACACACTCACATGGGCATGACATCATCGCAGGTCCTGGAAGGATGGATTCCGTCTGCTGTGCAGGAGCGCTTCTGCTCTGCCGCAGCTCAGAAACGCCTGGTGGGTCTCTCCAGGTCAGGGGGCCCTCTGCCCCCTGCTGACACCGGGCCCCCTGACTCACAGGCCGGCCCCCTGGCGGTCGCGTAGTCGGCCACTACACAGCGCATCTCCTCTGTTACAGAGAGGAGCCGGCTGTGCAGAGCGGCTGCCGGGCCCCTAAAACCCTGCGGGCCCGGTCGCAGTGGCGACCGCTGCGACCGCGGTCGTTACGCCCCTGGTGAGGAAGCCCAGTCAGCAGTATTAACAGCGACCTCTGCTTCTGAGGTGGAGCCAACCTCATATCAACCTCCACCAATCCCCAATACCAGCCAGCCAGACGTAGAAGAAATGTCATCTGATTTGGGTTTGGGAACAAGTCAATCCACTAATGTAATTCCAGGCCAGTCTACAGGGCAACAAAGTGGCCCTTCACCAGTTCTTGCAGAGAGTAGTCCACAGCAACATGCAGGCATACAGCCAAGAATAACAACTAATACCATGCGCACAGTAGCCCAATCTATCCGTGGTCGCAGACATAGACGTTATGAAGATTTACGTTCCCTGCCAGATATCATTGATACCAGAATAATACACATGATGAATTCACTGATACCAGAGAGTGATGGAGAGAGATTTTGCCGCTCCCTTTCTCCCTCTCTTGCATTGGTTCATGCTGATAGGCAGGACAGATTGAGGGCGTCCTTAATAACACTAATATCTGCTACCCAACGTGAGCCAGAACCCATATATTGTTTTGAAGTGATAGAGCAATGGAGAGCTAATCCACATGGTCCACACACAAACACAACCCAACAAACTGTGGAAACCCAAACTGATGAACATTACTCTAAATTTCAACTAAATCCTGTAGTGCAACAAACACATATACAGTGTCCATCTTCTTCTATGGGAAGTGATGTACAAATTAGGCCAACAATTGTCCCACACCAAACAGGTACATTAATGACACAAAGGCCATCTCAACAGCCATCATTTGTCCCAAAAGTACCCCAACAGACACCAATGCAAACCACTTTTAACTATCCTAGTATTGTTAGTAATGTTCATAGACTACCTCAAATGTTTCAACAACCAACATCCTACCATGTTCCTAATAATCCACAACAACAGTACTTTCAACATCAGACTTACCCAACTAACTTCACATACACACATACTCAGCCTCTTCCAACACATCAATATGTACCACCTACACTTGGTCTTCCATCTGCTCAAACAACTGCATCATTATTTGTTCCAAGTACAACAGCTGTTACTAGTGGAAACACTGATCAGTCACTCACTACAACATCTAGTGTTGTGCAGCAAACATATTCTGTAGGTGTCAATGCAATGGAGACTACACAGGAAAGCATCAGTAGCCTAGAGGATTTAGTTGAATCATAATGTGATATTGTATGTATTATTTTACATTTTTGGTATGTTTTCTAGGGTATTGCTGGTCGGAAAATATTTTAAAATGTAACACATTACTTACTCTATATGCATGGGGTCATATTTGTGTTTTCCTTTCCAAAGATTCAATAGAAATTACTCTATCACTTCAAAAACATTACCTGCCTGTTAGAATGTTGCCTTGCTCTGGACATGTTGTTTGGACCATCCATTAGAAAAAACTGGGTTTAGGGAAAAAATGCACACACATAAACTACTACACTAACATTCAGACACCTTTATTATTAAAAATCCAGCCACTATGCAGTATCTCCATATGGTCTGCTCCCATACTTGTATTCCAATAGTGTCAAACAAATTATGTTTGCGTGACATTATTGCATAATAAAGTATGTTGTTTTGTATGGGCTAATGTCCCTGACAAAATTCTTTAAAAAAATAATAGAATACAGGGTGTTTTGCAAAAGATAACAGACATACATAGGTTCAATAAAAAAATCTGGATTAATTTTTTCAAATCCAATTTGCCATATTTTTATTAGTCATGTACATTCAGTAGTACTGTTACTTGCAAAACAAAAATTCCTGATTTTATAGCAATAAAGTTAAATCACAATAGCTTATTGGGACCACAAACACAACCAACCAACAAAAAAATCCAAAAATTATACCTATGTATGGTCATTTTCTTTTTTGTATTACATATGTGTTTGTGATTATGTAACCAAGTGATAAAAAACTATAACAATGTCAAATTTATACATGACTATGGCGATTTAAACTAAAATAATCTTTAAACTGATTCCTCACTTGTAGACCAGATGTGGACACATTGGTTCTAACACTACCATTCTCTACAAATGGTGCATTTAAAGCTGGCAACTCCTCAATGTCTTTGTCATTGCTTTAATGTAATCTACAGTAATTATGTAACACTACTGTAGCTTTAATGACAGCCTTGACGGTGGTTGGTTGGAGTTGGATGGTGGTTTGATAAATGCGCCATCTTGAGGCCAAAATGCCAAAGGCACGTTCAACATAGCAACGTGCTCTGGCCAATTTGCTATTAAATAGGGCTTTTAATCTGTCCAGCCCCCTTCTGGGATATGGACGCATCAAATGCCTAGACAATGCAAACCCCTGATCTGCAACCATGACAAAAGGAACAATTGGGCCATTAGTACCAGGCAATGGTCTTGGTGAAGGCAAACTTAAACTATCAGACATTAATCGTCTTGCTAAACGTGAGCTTCTGAAAATGCGTGCATCTGAGGCACTGCCATAGGCCCCAATATCAGCAAATAAAAAGCAGTAGTTTGTATCTACCATGGCCAAAATAACTACAGAAAAAAACTTATGATAATTAAAATATCTTGATGCAGAGTTCGGTGGTTTCTTCACTCTAATGTGCTTTTTGTCAATGGCACCAATACAATTAGGGAAAGCTGTTTTCTCCAAAAATTCTTCTGAAATGTGCATCCATTCCTGTGTTGAAGGCAGCTGCATGACATGATGCCTAAGGGTCTCCCATAGCACAGAACAGGTATGCAGGATAATCTTGCCAATTGTAGACCTTCCCAATAAGAATTCGAAATGTAGACTGCTGATGGATTGCCCAGTTGCAAGGTAACTGAAATAGAAAAAAAACATGACATTACTTTGACTATTCATGAAAGTTGTTCTTCAAAAAAAATATTTGTGTCATCCAATGACTGGCGAGATACTGTGTATGACTATTATTTTATTGCTTTTGTTGGAAATACATATGTGTTGATATTTACTTTCCATATTGGAAAAATAATTACTTTTCTGTTTAATAAACAAGATTCTTTGATTTATGACTCTTGTTTCTTTAATTTTGGTAGAGTTAGAATGGTAGATGTGAGCACTCAGATCATATTTTAAGATTACAATGAGGTTATTTGATCTATATAAGTTTTCAACAAATACCTAAATTTAAAATTACATAATTTCTACAAAATGATGCCTTTGAGATTTAACATGTATTTCAAAATAACAGATAAAGCATGAGTATACATGACAACACCTACCGTAAAGTCACCAACAGTCGTTCCTCAGGGGAGATGCTGAGGCGCATACAGGTGTCCTGATGCTTCAAACGATGGTACACAAGGCCAAGGATGTTGTCAAATGAATTCATGGTGAGATGGCAGTAGGCTTGGAATTTTGGTGGAAATTTCCGCATTTCGCCATAGAGAATATTAAAATGCCCATGTGTTTTCCTGAGCTTCACAAGGGGGTGAATCCACATCCTTCTCTTCAGTGGTGGCTCTTCTTCAATCATATGTCGCCTAACCCCAAATCTCCTAGATATCAACCAGAGCAAATACATGGTTGCTTCATTGGAGAGAGACATTTTGGAGTGTGTATAATGTGAGAATGAGCTCAGAAGCCATGTTTTTAAAGGTTTTTTAAGCAAACTAACCAAATTGGGTAGTTAATTGACCAATTAAACACACCAGGAGCACATTATGATGGGCTAACAAGGTTATTTGTGTGAAAATACGGATCCGGAAAAACGGACGGCACACGGACTGCACACGTACGTATTTTATGTCAATATGGACATTCCACACGCACACACGGCTCACATACGCCATCACACGGATGCCATACGTACCAGAGAAACGCCCCTAAAAAACGGAACACGGACCCGAAAAAACAGACCGTAAGACACATACGTTTTTTTTGCAGAAGTGTGTTTTAGGCCTTTGGTACGCTGGTAATGTGCGGGGGGAATTGGTCTATACCTCTCTGTGATGGGTGGATGTGCACTTTTGGGGATGTGGTGTTGGACCCCCTTAATCATCCCAAAGTCTAACGGGTGTTTACTGAAGACTTGTTCATACTCCTGTACTACCCTGTAAACCCCTTCCCGGTGTTGTGCAGGTGTGGAGTCAGTGCCTACATGTAGCTCTTGGTACCACTCCTCTAGCTGTTCTGGTGGGCTGTCACTGGTGGACCGGGATGCGGTGATGGTGGATGTTGTTGTCTGAATGGCATGAGTGTCTACTGTGAACAGCTTAGCAATGGTGGCATATCGGGGTAGCTTAACCTCTTCCTCTCCGCAATTCATCACTCTCACGGGCACTCTCCCTTTCCAGACATCAATTATTCCTCTGGCTGCCATTACCGTGAGCCAGTGTTCTGACGGCAGATTCTCCACTACTGCCGGGTAGTCCTGTCCACGAGTACTTACTGCTGCCCTGCACCAAATCATCATCTCACTTCGCGGGGGCACTACCAGAGGCGCCACATCCATCATTCGTACACCACCAATCTCTCCACCAGACAAGATCACCTGTTGCCGCTGCAGGAGGGCCCAGATTTCACGTTGCAGAGCCCTCTGCCGACCCGCTCTTGCAGTTGCAGACAGCTGTTCTAGTAAATGCAATACTTCTCCCATGCAATTCTCAATAACATTAGTCCCTAGGACCATTTGTGGGTTACGGTCACTAGGGTTGTTCTGCACCACAATGAGTCCTTGATGTTCTAGCTCTACTCGCCTCACCTTCAGAGTCACCTCCTTGAACCCCACTTGGGTCATGGGGAGTCTGTTGGCTGCAATGATGGTAAGGCCAGAGTCTGGTGGGGTGAGGTCATCATCAGACCAGTAGCGCTTATACAGTACATAGGGCATGGTTGTTACCTGTGAGCCAGTGTCCAGGAGGGCGTACGTCGGGATACCGTTCACAGCAAGGGAGATGATGGGGCGACCTCCGACATACCGCTCATGCCAATCGCCGGGCCTTTTGAATCTATTCCTGAGGATTGGCCCTTGGCCTCAGGGGTTGCTCGTTTAGGCCTCCGCCACACATCCGTGAAAACCACGTCCGTGTAAAACGGGCCGTTTTTCGGGTCCGTTTTCCGTTTTTTAGGTCCGTTTTTATGGTATGTGTGGTCTGCGTGTGTATCCCGTATGCTAGCCGTATGTGCTTGTGGAATGTCCGTGTGTGCGTGAGTGAAATAACTGACATGTGTGTGTGTTGTCCGTGTGAAATGTACGTGTGTGATGCAAAATGTCGTTACTACATGTCGGAAGACAGAGTAGCGGGATGAGAATGAACTCGGGTGAACTTCACCTGACTTCATTGTCATGCCGCGGCTCTGTCTTTGTGCCGTGTACTGATTAGCGGTCACCTGTGAAGGATTCACCGGTGACCGCTAATCCCCCGAGTGACTGAAGTGTCCCCCCCTCTCTCATACTCACCGTTCCCCGATCACCGGCGCTGCACGGCATTCACACTGCTCCGGCGGCTTTTTCTAATTTGAAAAAGCCGGCCGCTCATTAAACAATCTCGTATTCCCTGCTTTCCCCACCCACCGGCGCCTGTGATTGGTTGCAGTCACACACGCCCACCACGCTGAGTGACAGCTGTCTCACTGCACCCAATCACAGCAGCCGGTGGGCGTGTCTATACTGTGCAGTGAAATAAATAAATAAATAATTAAAAAAAACGGCGTGCGGTCCCCCCCCATCTTAATACCAGCCAGATAAAGCCATACGGCTGAAAGCTGGTATTCTCAGGATGGGGAGCTCCACGTTATGGGGAGCCCCCCACCCTAACAATATCAGTCAGCAGCCGCCCAGAATTGCCGCATACATTATATGCGACAGTTATGGGGCTGTACCCGGCTCTTCCCGATTTGCCCTGGTGCGTTGGCAAATCGGGGTAATAAGGAGTTATTGCAGCCCATAGCTGCCAATAAGTCCTATATTAATCATGTCAGGCGTCTCCCCGAGATTCCTTCCATGATTAATCTGTAAGTGACAGTAAAAAAACACACACACCCGAAAAATCCTTTATTAGAAATAAAAAACACAAACAAATTCCCTCATTACCAATTTATTAACCCCGACAAACCCTCCATGTCCGGCGTAATCCACGGACTCCAGCGTCGCTTCCAGCTCTGCTGCATGGAGGTGACAGGAGCAGCAGAAGACACCGCCGCTCCGGTCACCTCCACGTAGCTAATGAGATGAGTAGCGCGATCAGCTGAGCTGTCACTGAGGTTACCCGCGGCCACCGCTGGATCCAGCGGTGGCCGCGAGTTACCTGACTGACAGCAGCTGATCGCGCTACTCATCTCATTAGCTGCGTGGAGGTGACCGGAGCGGCGGTGTATTCTGCAGCTCCTGTCACCTGCATGCAGCAGAGCTGGAAGCGACGCTGGAGTCCGTGGATTACGCCGGACATGGAGGGTTTGTCGGGGTTAATAAATTGGTAATGAGGGAATTTGTTTGTGTTTTTTATTTCTAATAAAGGATTTTTCGGGTGTGTGTGTTTTTTTACTGTCACTTACAGATTAATCATGAAAGGAATCTCGGGGAGACGCCTGACATGATTAATCTAGGACTTATTGGCAGCTATGGGCTGCCATTAACTCCTTATTACCCCGATTTGCCAACGCACCAGGGTAAATCGGGAAGAGCCGGGTACAGCCCCATAACTGTCGCATCTAATGTATGCGGCAATTCTGGGCGGCTGCTGACTGATATTGTTAGGCTGGGGGGCTCCCCATAACGTGGAGCTCCCCATCCTGAGAATACCAGCCATCAGCCGTATGGCTTTATCTGGCTAGTATTAAAATAGAGGGGGACCGCACGCCGTTTTTTTTAATTATTTATTTATTTATTTCACTGCACAGTATAGACACGCCCACCAGCTGCTGTGATTGGGTGCAGTGAGACAGCTGTCACTCAGCGTGGTGGGCGTGTGTGACTGCAACCAATCACAGGCGCCGGTGGGCGGGGAAAGCAGGGAATACGAGATTGATTAATGGGCGGCCGGCTTTTTCAAAATAGTAAAAGCCGCCAGAGTTTTTATAACAGCCGTGCAGCACCGCGCTGGAGATCGGGGAACGGTAAGTATGAGAGAGGGGGGGGAACTGACCGACAGACAGCTAGAGGGACAGACAGACAGAGAGACCGACCGACAGACATAGAGACCGACCGACGGGCTGAGGGAGAGAACGAAACAGAAAAAGAAAAAAGACCGACATCACATAAAAAAAGCACAAAACGTACAGGGAGCAAACAGAGATGCGTCCGTGTCACTCGGACGTGCGCACAGACCCATTGACTTTCATTGGGTCCGTGCTGCGTGTTGCGTGCAGAAAACGGACATGCTGGCGTGAGACACGGACCAAAAAACGCATCACGGAAACGGACTCACGGACATAACCAAAAACGCAATTGTAACCGCTGAGATATAGTAACATTGGTGCACGTTTGGCCGTGTCTCCAGTATACACGGAAACGGAAAAAACACGCACGTGTTTCACGGATGTGTGTTTCAGGCCTTAAAGGACACCGGCAAGAATAGTAGCCAGTCTTGTTACATTTGTAACAAACAGGTTGTCCATACCGGTTGTTGCTCCTTCTCTGCATCCAGTGGACGTCTTCCGAGCTGTCGGCGAGCTGGGTCTTTTCTGTGGGCTTGGTCTTTGGCTGGAGCTGTAAGGTTGCGAGGATCCTGGCGACATCCTTGCTTAGGCGCTGAACTTGGGATGATAGGTCGTCAGGGGCTCCGGAGGGTGTTGCGGGTGTTGGCAGGGCCAACAGTGGAGGCTTCACCAACACATGAGAAGTATCAGCCGACCAAGGTGATGGTACGGGGTCACCGGCTTCTGATGTTTTCAAAGCTTTAAAGGCCCGGTCCTTTAGGACCGCAAAGTTCAAGTCCAGGTGTTCCAGAGCCCACAGCCGTAGCTGTTTACGGTCCTTGGCCGACCCCAGCCCCTGCAGGAACTGCTCCACCAGCATCTTATTGCTCTCCGGCTGATTAATGAAGTCTACCTGCCTCAGGGTGCGCAAGGCAGTTTGCAGCCTCAAGGCATAGTCCCGGATGCTGTCCCGGGGACGATGCCGGCAATTATAAAACTGCATCCGTAATTCCGCTTCCATGCGGGTTTCAAAAGCTACTTGCAGCTTGTCAAAAATGGTGGCTACCGAGGTCCGGTTTTCGTTGGCCTAAATCTCTACTTCTTGCTCGGCGGTGCCGGTCAGCTGTCCTAACACCACTGATGCTCGCTGCTTGCCGGACATGGCGTACATATCGAGAACGGTACATATCTTCTTTTTGAATAGCTGCAGGGCATCAGGTTGTCCATCATACTGAGGTAGCCAGGCAGCGCCGGGCACGTAGGGTAAGGTTATTGGTATAACTTGTGTGACTGCCGGGACCACCGTACCTAACACTCCTGCGTCCTGAGCGGGAGCTGCCGTTTCTCTGTCATTCAGCTCCGCCGCGGGTGCCGCCGCTCCAGCGGGGGCCACTGCTCCACCATCACTATCAGGCGCCGACATCCCTACGGTTCTTCCCCCTTGGTTTTTCGACAGCAGTCTCGCGGGACCCACTGTCCTTTGCGCTTCCTGTCTGGGGAGTCACTAACTTCCGCCCGCGTTCCCAGGGGGCGGGGCTTCAACTTTGCGCTCTTTTCGGGGAAGAAGACGCTGAGCTTGTCGTTTTTCGCGCCCAAAAATGGCGAAAAATTTCTGAACGGAGCACCGTTTACAGTCCAAAACAAAGCACACTTCCACCAGGTAGGTGGATGGGTTACAATCCTGTTCGTGACGCCAGGTTTTGAGGTGTGCCGCCCCCACGTCAGCAGCTGGGCTGTTGAGATCCGGATCCGCAGTGGCTCGAGGGGTCTCCGAACCCGAGGGTCGGGCGGACACTCAAATATAAAGGGGATGGAATATGTACAGGGGATTGTTGTAGATAGTTCGTGACGCCACCCACGGTGTGTGGTAAGGTGGAGTACCACCGCTGCTGTTGGGGAGCACCCGGGGGAGATGGATTGGCAGCTGGATGTTAACCCCTTCGTGGGTAGGGGTGGATGCCCCGGGGCTCAGTATCCAAAACACGGGAGGTGATGGCTGCTGGTGGTGGTGTACCGGGTGCGGACCGGAGGGTGTTGGTGTACTCACGATTGAATAATTGCACACAAGTCTGCTGGTAAACCAAGGTGTCAAAGGCCGGCTGCAGCTTCGAGATATATACGGTTCCCACACCCGGCTGGTGTACCAATGTCCCTTCTTCCGGCACTTTGTATTTTCCTTCTATTTTAGACAACCTCGTATGGAACAGGGAAGTCTGCTCCTGGTTTGGTTTTGGTTGGGAGATGTGCCCGCGAAAACTGACCCTTGGGATCTCAGTGGGTTGTTGCGGATATCCTATTCCCCGCGGTGGGCTGCCGTTTCGCTCTATCTGGGCTAACACACTAGAACAACGTCTGGAAACTTGCTCCCGGCTTGGTTAATTAGAGAAGGGGTTTGCAACCGTCTTCTAACTAGGGTCCAGGTACCCCGCCTCTGCACGGTTTCCGGACCGGATCTCCCTGTCGGTACCGAAGGGCTCCAACCCTGTCCCTGTCCACCTTGGATCTCCCGCTACCGGACTCCCATTGCCTTTGGACATGGTCCACTGCTTGCCACCTAGCCAGTAGACCAGGGCCACTATCCTGACTACCCTTCACTAGCCTCAAACTTGACTCCACTCCAACTTGCACTTCCACTCCACTTGAACTCCAACTTGAACTAGACTTCCACTTCAACTCTCTGATTCCCTCCCCCGGATCCTCAAGACCCCTCGGTGGGCGCTCCCAATCCACCTAGTCCCGCCCACTGGTGTGTCCTTCCTACCCTGAGGAGGGTGGCTAGGATTTTGTGGCAGATGGTACCTGATGTGGGATGGTGTTGTGGGGGGTGTATGTTTCTCTCTGACCACCTGGTGGCGCCAGGGCGTCACAAATACACACTCAGAGATTATCTGCTCCGTTGCAACTGAACTGCCACTCAAGAAGCTGACGATTTTTTAAAGTTTACTTTCTTGGATTTGAAAGCCTAAACATCCAAACTGACCCCTAATGGTTTGTAGATAAGCATTCTGATAGCGCCAGTATAGCACTGGCCTTAGCTTATATACGAAAATCCTGATCATTGGTTGCCTTTAAAGGGAACCTGTCACCAGATTTGTCCCCTATAAACTGCAGCTATCACCAGTAAGACCTTATATACAGCATTCTAGAGTACAGTATATGTGCCCAAGCCGATCTGTATAACATAAAAAACAAGGTTTTTTATACTCACCTGCAGGGCGGTCCAATCCAATGGGCGTCACTGGTCTCGGTTCAGCGCCTCCTCTTTTCTTGTGCTTTCCGTCCTCCTTCCCTGCTCCATGTGGATGATGCATCCTACATCATCCACACAGAGTCCTCCATTTCACTTCTGCACATGTGCGCGGGTGTTCTTTTACCTTTCCTAGTGCCTGCGCATTACAATTCATTGCTCTGCCCACAGCAGGGCAGAGAGAAGTGTGTGGGCGCAGTAGCACAATGGAGTACTCTGTGTGGATGATGTAGGATGCAACATCCACATGGAGCTGGGAATGAAGACAGAGAATTTGCAAGCAGAAAGGAGGCGCCTGACCGAGACCAGCAATGTCCATTGGAATAGACCACCCCACTGGTGAGTATAATAAAAGGGTCTTTTTTACATTGTATAGAGCACCTGGACACTTATATACTGTATTCTCGAATGCCGTATATAAGGGCTTACTGGTGGTAGTCACAGCTTATAGGGGACACATATGGTGGCAGGTTCCCAGGGTCCTGGGTTCAAATCCCATTAAAGACAGCATCTGCAATGTTTCCTCCTGGTACTCCATTTTCCTGCTGCAGCATTGCTAAAGGGGCGATTGGATGCCAGGGTAGTCGCAGCAGAGACTGCTGTTCAGTTGCAGCGCAGCCCTGTGGTTTTCTCTTGCACCACGATCGCCCCTTTAGTGCAAGGGGGTTTATGCTGGTTACTTGTAGTGCGAGGTACTCACTTTTAGGCCGGAGGCCAGAAATGAGTCATTCTTCTGGACCACTTTCAGGCTGCCAGCTGAAGCAGATCCCATTACCTTCAAACTCCACACACGGACACATTCCTCCTTAACCAGCAATGTTTCTTTACTAAATAGGTCATCACAAAATCTCGCATCACGTCTGCGGCAGGCACATTTCTTCTCGGTTACAGGGGTCACAAAAATACTTTTCCATAATGCCTCAGCCGTACGCTCCGGTTCCTCGACAGGGTTGCCAATAGCAACTGGAGTTACACTTAATTTGCAGGCCAGCCACTTTCCTGGTATTTTTGTTTCCGGTCGAGCTCCTAAACCCCTCATCCCCTCACTCATCTTCATACTGTCGGGCAGGTTCAAATAGTCCTAGGAGTATCCCGTTGTCCCACCCACAGGGATTTTCAGCTAGAAGCTAGGACGCGCCTTTCGGGGACGGAACTCCTCTGCCCAGTTCTGTCAGGATTTACTCCTGTTGTTGGAGCCCACTGACCTTCCATTGATTGAGGGTGTTCTTTCGTTATCTGCCAGGGCGTGACCACCATCCAGGCTGTCTGGGGAACAGCGGTCTGCAATAGCGCCTCTCACAGGCACTATTGCCAACACAAGATATTTGAGAGAAACATTGTTTCTCAACATAATATCGAACTAGACAATAAAAAATATGGGTGAACCACCCCTTTAACTAAACTTCCCCTGCTATTAACTCTCCTTAGCCTGAGAGTACAAGGAGAAGCTGCCAGCCCAATGTGGCCACCTTGTGGCCGCACACATACTACACCAATATCATGATGTCTCAGTATATATAACATACACTACATTTTATACATGACTGCTTTGCAGGTCCCTACACCCCCTTACACCACAAAGACATACTGATAGGGAGTTAAGATTGTGAGCCCCAATGGGGACAGTGATGATTATATCTGTAAAGCGCTCTGAAATTAATGGTGCTATATGAGAAAGCTAAATAATAAAGAAACTGACCCTTAAATGATGTACAGCAGTCCATCAATTATTGAGCTCAACATCTGGGCGTTTATACAATGTAGCCAATATTTCATTTGCTCAGTTAGTTAGTTCGGGTGGTGAACCTTGATTGCTGTCTTGTGGAGCATTCCTTTATACTTAGACTCATATTAGAAGAATAATCCATTTTGTGTAAAAATATACATTCATTAAAAAGGACGTTAAGTGCAATCATTATTTACTTCAGTAGAGTCAATAAAAAGTCAACAAACAAAAAAACTGCAACAAAACGGTAAGTCTAATTCTACATACAAAGAACTATATAAAACACAATCACTTTATTAGCTGCTAGCAACCAAAAATTATTATGTAGTCATAAGCAAATACATACATTACATTCTATTGTAATTGTATATTAGTTATTATTGTCCGAATTAATATTTAAAGCACAACCTTTTGCAACCCCCAAATGTACACATTAAGAGATTGATCTATTTTACATGTTGTAGTTTGAAATCCAATTGTATTTATAAAAAAAATTCTCATCATAAGCCAAGACAAATGCCCAAAAGAATTATACATCCATTCTGACATGGCTTTTCAAAGCAGATAAGCAAATACACCACCCTCATGCCTTGGTGTATTCAGTTTATGTTGTGAAATGTGGTGACAGATCCTATAAATATTAGTTACTAGTATTAATAAATAGGTCTTAAATTATTCTGTTGTATAGATAAAAAAGAAGAAAAAACTGTTTTCACTCACATGTTAAAATAATGATACAATTAAGAGTTAAGGCCATTACTTCAATACAGTACGTGCTACCTGGTATATCGATGTGCAGGTCCACCTAATAAGATAAGTTCAGGTGCAAAGGATTACTGAGCCCCTCCCCGCATAGACATATCTCTGTATAGTGAAGAGCAGCTAATAAAAATGTAGCTCTGTGTCGAGAGAAGAGCTAGAACCCCAGCATAGCCGAGAAGACTCCTTTTGAAGGGCAAGTAAAAATGACTATATTGTCAGCCCCCAGAGGTGGAATGAGACTGACTGCATATATAGCCACATCCACAGATCAGCAGCTGTTTTAAGTTAGAAAAGTTAACTGACGTTACAAAGTTATAAAAAAGTATATTTTTTTGTCTTTTTTTTCTTTTAATTCTAAACATATTGCTGATTACATTAAAACATATTAACAGCATTTCTAATAATGATTCATTACATAACCCTTATAAATCCGGTGTTTCATTATTAGTGAAAAGCATGTAATGATAGTGAAGAGGATTGAGGGTTAATTCATGGTGTTGACTGATGCAGACTTCAGGAACTGAATTGATGCAGTTGGTTGCCTTCTGCTTAAATACCTGTAAAACATACAAAAACGTCAAAGACTGGCTCTACAGTATTCATCATGAAAAATCCACTGTGTGCAGAATTATTAGGCAAATGAGTATTTTGATCACATGATACTTTTTATACATGTTGTCCTACTCCAAGCTGTATAGGCTTGAGAGCCAACTACCAATTAAGTAAATCAGGTGATGTGCATCTCTGTAATGAGGAGCGGTGTGGTGTAATGACCTCAACACTCTATATAAGGTGTGCTTAATTATTAGGCAACTTCCTTTCCTTTGGCAAAATGGGTCAGAAGAGAGATTTGACGGACTCTGAAAAGTCCAAAATTGTGACATGTCTTGCAGAGGGATGCAGCAGTCTTGAAATTGCCAAACTTTTGAAGCGTGATCACCGATCAATCAAGTGTTTCATGGCAAATAGCCAACAGAATCGCAAGAAGCTTGATGGGCAAAAAAGGCGCAAAATAACTGCCCATGAATTGAGGAAAATCAAGCGTGAAGCTGCCAAGATGCCAATTGTCATCAGTTTGGCCATATTTCAGAGCTGCAACATTACTGGAGTATCAAAAAGCACAAGGTGTGCCATACTCAGGGACATGGCCAAGGTAAGGAAGGCTGAAAAACGACCACTTGAACAAGAAACATAAGATAAAACGTCAAGACTGGGCCAAGAAATATCTTAAGACTGATTTTTCAAAGGTTTTATGGACTGATAAAATGAGAGTGACTCTTGATGGGACAGATGGATAGGCCAGAGGCTGCATCAGTAAAGGGCAGAGAGCTCCACTCCGACGCCAGCAAGGTGGAGGTGGGGTACTGGTATGGGCTGGTATCATCAAAGATGAACTTGTGGGACCTTTTCGGGTTGAGGATGGAGTGAAGCTCAACTCCCAGAGCTACTGCCAGTTTCTGGAAGACAACTTCTTCAAGCAGTGGTACAGGAAGAAGTCGGTATCGTTCAAGAAAAACATGATTTTCATGCAGGACAATGCTCCAACACATGCATCCAACTACTCCACAGTGTGGCTGGCCAGTAAAGGTCTAAAAGATGGAAAAATAATGACATGGCCCCTTGTTCACCTGATCTGAACCCCATAGAGAACCTTTGGTCCCTCATAAAATGTAAGATCTACAGGTAGGAAAAACAGTACACCTCTCAGAACAGTGTCTGGGAGGCTGTGGTGGCTGCTGAATGCAATGTTGATCGTAAACAGATCAAACAACTGACAGAATCTATGGATGGTAGGCTGTTGAGTGTCATCATAAAGAAAGGTGCTATATTGGTCACTAATTTTTTGGGTTTTGTTTTTCATGTCAGAAATGTTTATTCCTAAATTTTGTGCAGATATATTGATTTACCTGGTGAAAATAAACAAGTGAGATGGGAATATATTTGGTTTTTATTAAGTTGCCTAATAATTCTGCACAGTAATAGTTACCTGCAGAAACAGATATCCTCCTAAAATAGCCAAATCTAAAAAAAAACCTACTCCAACTTCAAAAAAATATTAAGCTTTGACCTTTATGAGTATTTTGGGTTGATTGAGAACATAGTTGTTGATCAATAATAAAAAAACCCTCTAAAATACAACTTGCCTAATAATTCTGCACACAGTGTATAGGCTTTATTCCCTATTTCTTTTATTTTTCTGTATTTGTGAAACTTAAAGAGAACCAACCAGCAGGATTTTCATATATAAAGTAAAGCCAATGCTATACTGGCGCTAGGATGCTGAATGTAAACATACCTTTTGTTCAGAGATTCAATGTTTTATTTCAGAAATATGCGCAAGTAAAGTTCCAGCAAAGTACTGCTATTTGATTGACAGGTGCAACAGGAAGGGAATATGTGGGACGAGTTTTGCTATCTATTTCCACCCCTGCCTGCCTGGCCTTGGTAGAAGCTAGACTGTATGGACTCCTTTTTACGTCTTTTCTGTCACGTGACATGGCTGTGTTAAAATTGCAGCCCATACAGTCTAGCATCTACCTAGGCCAGGGAAGGCAGACAGGGGCGGGAATAGATAGCAAACATATATTCCCTTCCTGTTGTACCTGTCAATCAAATAGCAGTGCATTTCTGTAAATGTACTTGCGCATATTTCTGAAATAAAACATCCAATCTCAGAACAAAAGGTAGGCTTACATTCATAATCCTAGCGTCAGTATAGCACTGGCTTTACTTTATATATGAAAATCCTGTTGGTTAGTTCCCTTTAATTGTTTTAGATCTTAATATCAAATTTAATACAAGACAAAGACAATCTGAGTAAGCTGTAAAGGTTAATAAGGGGGTGAAGGACTGATGCTAGAAAACATGTTCTGTGGTTTTGTCACATACTTTAAATTTTAAATGTATAGCCCAATGGAGAAGCTGGCTATCTGGCTCAGACTAACTTGGCCAACCCTTTCTCCAATATGGCTGATGTGTAGATATGAAGGAGGCTGGCATAGCTGAAACTGTGTTAGATGACCAGGCCGTCCATACATACCACTGATACACATGGTGGAAAGAGGGTGTGTAGGGAAGATCCCTGCCACCTATAAGATACTTACTCATTACAGTGAATGAATTCTTCCAATTGTGCGAATCTTGACATGCTGTCCTTTCAAGATCATACATATCTTGCCTCAAGATTCCTTCCACGAGCTCCATACTTATCAGATATTTCATGGACTTTGAGGGTCGTTTGAAATCCAGGTGAATGACTGCTGTTTTATCCTTAAGACTAAAAGCCAGGAAGATTTTTTTCAATTGTTTATTGAAATAAAAATAATGAATCAAACAATCATACAGGCTTAGAAAGGGTCCAGCTACCAGATGAAAAGTGGCCAGTTGCTGATTTTATTTTGTTTTGGCTGATCTCTGTTTTTTTGGGGTTTTTTTTTTATTGAAATCCAACATACAGTTCAGGCCTTATTATTTGCTACCAATTTCTCAGGATTTTCAGTGCTGTGTCTTTAGGCTGCTCTGTATACGGTAATTAACTTGTGAGCCCCAAACCTTTAAATGGTATATGGTAAAGACCATAAAAAATTAGCAGCAGAAAAAAAAATAAGGGAAAAATCTTGCCACTTTTGAACTGGTGATAAGGTCCCGATTTTATTTGGAGGACCTAAGGCAAAAACAATTTGACAAACACAATGAAGAAGCATTTTTTCTACATATTTAATTTGTTTAAACATATTTACCTTAAGACCCTAGAACTTTCCTACTTAATTTTATATACAGTATTTTTCCACATTTACTTTTTTACTATACTAAATACAAGATATCTTGTCTGCCAGTTCATTCTGTATCCATTTGAAAGTAGTATTTTTTTCTAGCAAAAATAATTAAGCTGCTTTTTCATTTTCTGTCTTCATATTTAATTAAATATATAGTTCCCCCATTATAAAAACAGTAGTTTCTTACAGTACTCAAATTGTATTAATTGTACTTAATTATCTTGTTACAGTAGTTTTCTGAATGTATGTTTCCAGAAAGTACAGTATGCATACAATCCATGTGTCTCTCTCATACAGTCATATGAAAAAGTTTGGGCACCCCTATTAATGTTAACCTTTTTTCTTTATAACAATTTGGGTTTTTGCAACAGCTATTTCAATTTCATATATCTAATAAATGATGGACTCAGTAATATTTCTGAATTGAAATGAGGTTAATTGTAGTAACAGAAAATGTGCAATCTGCATTTAAACTAAGTTTGACAGGTGCATAAGTATGGGCACCTCAACATAAAAGTGACATTAACATTTTGTAGATCCACCATTTGCAAAAATCACAACCTCTAGTCGCTTTCTGTAGCTTTTAATGAGTTCCTGGATCCTGGATGAAGGTATTTTTGACCATTCCTGTTTACAAAACAATTCCAGTTCAGTTAAGTTTGATGGTCGCCGAGCATGGACAGCCCGCTTCAAATCATGCCACAGATGTTCAATGATATTCAGATCTGGGGACTGGGATGGCCATTCCAGAATATTGTAATTGTTCTTCTGCATGAATGCCTGAGTAGATTTGGAGCAGTGTTTTGGATCATTGTCTTACTGAAATATCCATCCCCTGCATAACTTCAACTTCGTCACTGATTCTTGCCCATTATTGTCAAGAATCTGCTGATACTGAGTTGAATCCATGCGACCCTCAACTTTAACAAGATTCCCGGTGCCGGCATTGGCCACACAGCCCCAAAGCATGATGGAACTTCCACCAAATTTTACTGTGGGTAGCAAGTGCTTTTCTTGGAATGCCGTGTTTTTTTGCCTCCATGCATAACGCCTTTTTGTATGACCAAACTCAATCTTTGTTTCATCAGTCCACAGGACCTTCGTCCAAAATGTAACTGGCTTGTCCAAATGTGCTTTTGCATACCTGAGGCAATTCTGTTTGTGGCGTGCTTGCAGAAATGGCTTCTTTCACATCACTCTCCCATACAGCTTCTCCTTGTGCAACGTGCGCTGTATTGTTGACCGATGCACAGTGACACCATCTGCAGCAAGATGATGCTGCAGGTCTTGGGAGGTGGTCTGTGGATTGTCCTTGACTGTTCTCACCATTCTTCTTCTCTGCCTTTCTGATATTTTTCTTGGCCTGCCACTTCTGGGCTTAACAAGAACTGTGCCTGTGTTCTTCCATTTCCTTACTATGTTCCTCACAGTGGAAACTGACAGTTTAAATCTCTGAGACAACTTTTTGTATCCTTCCCCTGAACAACTATGTTGAATAATCTTTGTTTTCAGATCATTTGAGAGTTGTTTTGAGGAGCCCATGATGCCACTAATCATAGGAGATTCAAATAGGAGAACAACTTGCAAGTGACCACCTTAAATACCTTTTCTCATGATTGGATACACCTGCCTATGAAGTTCAAAGCTCCATAAGGTTACAAAACCAATTTAGTGCTTCAGTAAGTCAGTAAAAAGTAGTTAGGAGTGTTCAAAACAAGAAATTGATAAGGCTGCCCATACTTATGCACCTGTCAAATTTAGTTTAAATGCAGATTGCACATTTTCTGTTAGTACAATAAACCTCATTTCAATTCAGAAATATTACTCAGTCCATCATTTATTAGATATATGAAACTGAAATAGCTGTTGCAAAAACCCAAATTGTTATAAAGAAAAAAGGTTAAGATTAATAGGGGTGCCCAAACTTTTTCATATGACTGTATGTATATGTGTTATCTATTACCGATCTATCTAACTATCTATCTACACACAGTGGTTTGAAAAAGTATTCATACCAGTGTGGATCTCTGCAGCTACTCCAGAGTGACCATGGGTTTCTTGGCTGCTTCTCAAATTAGTGCAAATTAGCTTGGGATGTCAGTGTAGGGGGACTGCCATGTCTTGGAAGGTTTGTAGTTGTGCCATTCAGCTTAATTTTTGGATGCTTGCTTGAATAGTGCCCCATGATACATGATATGTTTGGAGCATGAGCTATTATGTTTTTAGAATCTAACCCTGACTCACTCTTCTCCTCCTTATCCCTGACCTGTCTGATGTGTCATGTGGAAACAAGGCGAAGATATAACTATATGAAAAGAAAAGAAAAGAATACGAAAGAAATTAGTTTATGGATGAATATGTGTTTCATATATGTAATGTCACTTGTGGATCATGTTTGATTGCTATGTAACCATATTGGATAATGGGTAGTAATTTAGGCAAGCATGGATTATAATAATACAATGATATATTGTTTCTATAATGTCCTATTCACCTATAATGTTTAGACTGTCTGGATATTTTTAAAGGAATATGGTGTGCATATTTTGAGGGTATATAATGAGTACTTCATATATTGTCATTATTATCGTATAAAATATAGTATCAATACCATCAGTATATATTTTATGCATAGTAAAGTGTAGTATTATTGCCACAGTATCCATATTACGTATAATAACATCATTAGCATGCAAAAAGGCCGATGATTGCCTCTGTATTCTGTTGTATTATATGCATGCACAATGTATAACACCAATTCCGGTTGTGCGCATGCGCTGCTGTCCGCTCCTCGGACTTCCTGATCTGCAAGCATCATGTGACCCAGAGCGTGACACGCTTGCGGGTCAGCGCGCGCAGCCCGGAAGCCCCTTTCAGAGGGAGGCGGCAGCACTGTCATGCACCCACGTGATACCGGAAGTGGTGTCATTCAGCGTAATAAGGGATAAACGTAAGTGTGTCTTTATTGGCTGAGCAAAACTATTTAAACACGGACGTTCCCCCACCTTGACACGCCCCCTTTTGATAAAGCAGCGGCGAAACGTATGTCAGGGGTGGTGGGACGCATGTCCAGGCATCCTATTTACTAATGTAAGTACTCCTTATCCATGTTTTGGTATACAGTTGGTAATGTGTAATCTTGTTGTATCACCTTAGTGATTGTGCATCATAGTCAGCACAGTTGATCATATTATCATTTAAGATACTGTGGATGGTCGCTAGGTAGCAGTATTGATGTAGCATATATATGCATGGTGACGGTAACTGATGGATATTTGCCAGCATGTGTGGCTAGAAATATAAATGGGAATTATTTATATCCCCTCATTTAATATATCGGCCAGTATACCGTTTCTATCATAGAATTCCACCGATCACCACAATGTATAGGGGTATATTACCATAGCGATAGCAGATATGTACTGCAGGATATATATGCATTGATATTTATTGACATCAAATCACATGTAACTACTATGTATGTATCTGTGGTTTAAGGGATGCATTATAATGGTCAATGTTACATTCTAAATACATTTTCCCTTGACCTATAGCAGTATATTTATTCAATATGGTATGGAATATTATACCTGACTATTATGATGCAGTGTCACCTTTTGATATGCTGAATGATGGATAGGATTTGATAAATCGAAAATTCTGGAACCATGTGCCCCCCAGGTGGCTCTCTTGTTTATATAATTATTGTATGAAATCATTGTGAATAAAATATTTAAGATTTTGATAGCAATTTTGCATTGAATCACTTCTTTCTTGGCTGGTCATTTCCGGTGCCAAGTTGTGGTAGTTTAAGAGGGATAAATAGGGCTGGCTAGCAAATTTTGCCTGGGGGGAAATCAGAAAACAGTGGTCCTCAAGTTTCTTATCTCTGACCAAATGCAGATTTGATGGATGAGAAGGCGGCGAGAATGGTAAATGCGCATGCGTGGGATTCTGACGGCGCAGACGTTACCGTTACTCATGTAAATCCATGGTATCACGCCCACAGGGGCAAGATACCATGGAAAGCATGCAAACGCCCACTGGGCTATGCGACGCCCATGGGGCTAGAGACCTGCTCATTTAAATAGGGAATATGTAAGTAAAAAAACGTATTTTATTACTTTCATATTACAAAATATTACAACACAAGGATGGGTAGGAAGGGGTTACTAGCTCACACATGCTCCTGCTTGTAGGTTATAACGCTTTTTTGACTTGACAGGTTCCCGTTAAATGCAGAGCCCCAGAGATAAGGTGCTCCAGACCTCAAGCTGCCACACTAGTCTCCAAAAAGAAGGAGACAATCATAACAGTATCCCCCTTTTAACGAGAAGCCTCATGAAGTTGACGATCTGGTAACATCATCCACCTAAAATGAGAACAACCTACGGTTACCAGTAGGAGGTGACACACATTTCTGGAGCAAAGACCTGTGGGCTACATCATGTGTTTTAAGTGCTGGGGGAAGCTCCAGCTGTACGGCCATAGGGTTAAGAATGTTAGCTACCCTAGAAGGATTGACAAACTTTGAATCTAAGGCCCCTAACACACTCTTCCACCTAGTGGTTTTAGTGGACACACACACATGGTCATTTTCAGTCAGGTCTGTACCTGAACATTTATTAGCACGTGTGCACCTGGTAATAGCAGAAAAACTCTGGCCTGAGCCGACAACAGCGTTGTCTCTCCGTCTATTCCACACCTTATGTTCCAGTACTGCACTTAGTGGGAATGAGTACCCTCCCCCGATCACCTCTACAGGGGCCGCACTAAGGCCTATTCCTCCCCTGATGTGGAGTTAGTGTAACCTTACTTTTATTTGATTCTTTAGAGGTCACTACTGGCGGGTAGGGTGCATGGTGTATAATAAGTACCACAGCACAGACACTAAAGGCCCCGTTACATGCAACGACATTGCTAACGAGATGTCGTTGGGGTCACGGAATTCGTGACGCACATCCGGCCTCGTTAGCGATGTTGTTGCGTGTGACACGTACGAGCGACCACTAACGATGTAAAATACTCACCAAATCGTTGATTGTTGACACGTCGTCCATTTCCAAAATGTCGTTGCTTGTGCAGGACGCAGGTTGTTCATCGTTCCTGAGGCAGCACACATCGCTACGTGTGACACTCCAGGAACGACGAACAACACTGGACCTGCGTCCTGCTGGCAACGAGGTGGGCATGACTTTCTGCGGCTGCTCTCTGCCCCTCCGCTTCGATTGGATGCCTGTCATGTGACATCGCTCTGACGCCGCACGATCCGCCCCCTTAGAAAAGAGGCTGTTCGCCGGCCAGCGAACAGCCTCTTTTCTAAGGGGGCGGTTCGTGCGGCGTCACAGCGACGTCGCTAGGAAGGTAAGTATGTGTGATGGCTCCCAGCGATATTGTGCCACAGGCAGCGATTTGCCCGTGACTCACAAACGACGGGGGCGGGTGCTTTCACGAGCGACATCGCTAGCTATGTTGCTGCGTGTAAAGCCCCCTGTAGGCTATGTGCCCAAAGGACAATGTACCGGCAGAGTTTGCCGCAGAAAACCTGCGGATTTATTTGGATTTTCTAGATAAATCCGCAGGTTTTAGCAAGTACAGACACTCCCCATGTTATCCTATGGGGAGTGCTGTGTCCATACTGCGGTATGTGCGGCTGCGGAATGTACTGCGGATGTCCCGCAGCCCCACATAACTGCCAATGTCAATGTCAATTATTCCTGCGGAAATACCTGCAGAAGTCCCGCTTCTCCATTATGGAGATAGAGGCCGGGACTTCCGCAGGTAAGTCGCATGAATGTCCGCAGGTTTACCGCAGATATTTCGCTGGAATCCCACAGCAATGGATAGCTGCAGGAAACCTGTGGATGTACCTGCGGATATTTCCACGGGTACATTGTCCCATGGGCACATAGTCTTAGGGGTACTTTGCACGCTGCAACATCGCAAGCCGATGCTGCGATGCCGAACGCGATAGTTCCTGCCCCCGTCGCAGCTGCGATATCCTTGTGATAGCTGCCGTAGCGAACATTATCGCTACGGCTGCTTCACATGGATTCACCTGCCCTGCGACGTCGCTCTGGCCGGCGACCCGCCTCCTTATTAAGGGGGCGGGTTATGCGGCGTCACTGCGATATCACACGGCAGGCAGCCAATAGGAGCGGAGGGGCAGAGATGAGCGGGATGTAAACATCCCGCCCACCTCCTTCCTTCCGCATATCCTACGGGAGCCGCAGTGACGCCGGTAGGAGATGTTCCTCGCTCCTGCGACTTCACACACAGCGATGTGTACTGCCGCAGGAGTGAGGAACAACATCGGACCGTCGCATCAGCGTAATTATGGATTACGCCGACGCTACATCGATGATACGATTACGACGCTTTTGCGCTCGTTAATCATATCATCTAGGCTTTACACACTACGATGTCGCATGCGATGCCGGATGTGCGTCACTTTCAATTTGACGCCACCGACATCGCACCTGCGATGTCGTAGTGTGCAAAGTGCCCCTTAGTCTAACTTGAACTGCCCCAACTGACAACTTTCCCTGATTGCCAGTCTTGGAGTGGGCAAATCCTGTAAGACATAGCAGGATAAACGCTCCTTAAAAACCAAGCCCACATAGCAGGATAAACGTTCCTTATGAACCAAGCCCACTTGCAGGTTGATATTGGGCACAGTATGTGTAAACTCTCTCAGGCTGAGCGGAGCTGAGTCAATAGACTGGATGGGAATGGACCTTGACAGTGCACTACACGCCAGATCCAGAGTCTGTGCAAAGCAAGAATCTATCAAATTGGCACCGCCTCCGCTGTCCACCAGCACAGAGATAGTCTCAGTTTTACCACCTATCATCACCTCTGCTGTGATGATAAATTGGGAAGTATAGATGCAGGAGATGTACACAGCCTGGTCATTACCCTTCATCCGACCAGGAGGACGCGATTTTCTGCCAGATGGACTTGGCTTACTGCCAGATGGACTGAGCTTAGGTCTTATAGGATAGGCCCCGATGTACTGACCCTTGTTCCCACATTAAAAAAAGGACTCAGACCGACAACGAACCACAAGCGACTCCATCTGAGGGGAGGCTCCCCCCAACTGCATAGGTTTGTCAGCTTTCACCAGTGGGAAATGCTACCTAGGGAAAACGACAAGGGACAGAGTCCTAGAGGGTCTCGTATAGCAAGAGCCATGGCGGCCTCCAATGACTCTGGTGCGGAGTATTGTAACAGAGTATCCCTCAGCCTACCTGACAACCCCTCCATGAAATGACTCCTGAGCGCAGGGTCACTCCACTGGATGTCAGTGGCCCACCTCCAGAACTCCGAACAATACTCCTCTACTGGCCGCGCCCCCTGCTGGAATTTACAGAGTTTAGACTCTGCGAGTGTGATACCGTCAGGGTCTCCATACACTAAAGGCCAGAGCTGCGAAAAATTAATCTACCGACCGTAATGCCTGAGAGTCAGTCGGCAGAGAAAAGGCCCAGGACTAGGGATCTCCCAACAACAGTGAGACAATAATCGCCACTCTCGGTTCCTCACTCCGGGAAGTGTGACGGCGGAGCCTGAAATATAATTTACAGGCCTCACTATAGGTGGTAAATTATTACTCCAACCAGAGAACTTATCCGGGAGTGCTATCTTGGGTTTTCGTTGAACCAGAAACCAGAACCAGAAATTTTCGGCAACTGCTGCATGAGTTCAGCACACATGTCAGACATCTCCTGAGAGAAGGTCTGAAGCAGTTGAGCGAGTGTAGCCGCCTGAACCATAAGGACGCAGAAATAAAATGTATATGGCTGACTATAATGTCACGCAACAAGCGTGGTGAGCGTGTTCAGACCAACCAAGGTCTGACGCGCATAGAAAAAACACCTAAACAACACCACAGACAAGGGGGAAACATAGAGGACATAATAACAACGGTGGGCCTTGGAACTATTAAGAGAGTAGATGGACACCTCCTAACCTCACCTGAGCTGTCCCTGCTCTCGTAACCAGTCCCTATACAGTTTCCACAACTATTCCCGAGCAGAACCCTGGGTCCCTAAGAAACCCTATAGAGGCCCTGATTAGTGAGGTTCACTAGACCCACAATTGCACTAAAGAGACAAAAGGGTAGGGAAACAAACGGAATAAAGAACAAAAAAGAGGAGAGGCTAGGCTATGACTTCAAGACTATCCGCAGCAGCTTTCTTCCTCCAAGACGACTTTTCTACAAATGTTTTGTATAGTCTACAAAGCTTCTTGAGATACCTGGCTATTTAAGTGTTAGATGGGTGAAGGGGTGGGATGGTAGGCATGACAGAAACTGCTGCCTTGCTGCAGCGCAGCCCTGGAACAGTTCTCTGCACCACGTCTGCCCCTCTAGTACAGAGGCAGGGTTGCTGGGACTTGTGCTGCGGAGCACTTACTTGCAGGCCAGAGGCCAGGGCTTGTTCGATCTTCAGGACTGCTTCCCAGCTGCCGGTTGCAGCAGGTCCCTGTGCCCTCAAACACCACACACTGACACAGACTTTTCTGAACAAAAACATCTGTTTACTTGTAATATCTCGCCAGTGGCGGGAACATTGCTTTCTAGTTATAGGGGAAATCATCCCTAATAAATATCGTCCTTACGCTCCGGCTTTCCTCTTTGGTCGTTGCTATTTACCGGAGCCACTCTTAATTTGTACATTTTTCCGGTCGATCGCTTCCCTTGCACTTGGGCTCCCATTGGGGTCCCTAAGCTCCTCTTCCACCTCTTCAGCTTCACTATCCACGGCAGAATCAACCATCCTTCCGGTCACTTAGGACCTACTCTTCTCTCATGGGCCCACTGACCTTTCGCTGACTGAGGGGATTCGTTAGGTATCTGCCAGGGAATGGCCACCACCCAGGCCGCACTGCATGTCCTGCACAAGGATTCAACCCACAAGGTCACGCTAAATTAAAGTTATTGGGGTTTGTCTCCACCATGTCTTTCACAGATGCAGTCTGTTCCTCGCCCTCAGGTTTTCTTCTCACACTAACTGACTTCTTAACCACTCTTTTTCAAACTAATCCCCTCCCTTCACTAACTCCCTCCAGCCCAGGAGTACCAGGGAAGCAGTTTAAACACTGTGGCCACCTAGTGGCCGTTTAACCCCTTAATGACCACAGGTAGTAATCTTACGTCCTAGCGGTCATAGTGTTACTGCCCGCGGTCTGCTGCAAGCAGCTTGCAGTGATTGGCGCACATCTCAGCTGATTTTTACAGCTGAGATGTGTGCCTGCCAGGTACGAGCGGAAACGTTATCCGCCCATGCCGTTTAACACCTTAAATGGCGCTGCCAATATGTGACAGCGACATTATAATGCCATTAGCGGTAAACATTTACTCACCAGCCAATACCGGAAGTAACATGACATGATCACGTCACTTCCGGTTGTTGTTATGGTAGCACAGAGTCATGTGATGACTCCTGTAGCTCAAATGACTCAATTCCTGCCTCACACAGCCGAGAGCTGGGTGAGACAGCTTAGGAACATATCTGCTGTTCACAGCTGTGTAGCTGTAATCAGCAGATATGGCAGAGCGATCAGACAGCTTATCCATATAGTCCCTTAAAAAAAACTAAAAATTCAAATCACCCACCTTTCGCCCCATTGAAAAGTAAAAGGTTAAAAAATAAAAAATATACACACATTTGGTATCGCCGCGTTCACAAATGTTCGATCTATCAAAATATAAAATTAATTAATCTGATCAATAAATGGTGTCGCGGCACTCTGACATGTTGTCCCGTCTCACCCCCTCCCTGCTGCCACAGCATGTAATTTCCACCTGTGATTAAAAGTTTTTCACTGCACAGCAAAGATCGGTGAGTGCCTTCACTTCTTTTATATTAACTTCTTGGACTGTTCTGGATCTATGAATGAGCACCACGTAGCTGTTACAGGAACTTTTCTGCTACATCAGCCTGATTGCTGCAGAAAATAGCGCAATCATAATGAAAAGTGTGAATATTTGCCCCGGCTAAAAATATTTCTTATATTGAGCAGTGCCCTGATTTTCCTTCTTAATTTCTTTATGCTATACATGTTTGGTGTCTACGAACTCACACCAACCTCAGGCATCACACCCACACATCTGTTTTACCATATAGTGAACACAGTGAATAAAATATCTCAAAAACAATAGCGCTATCGCACTTTTTTTGCAATTTTTCCGCATTTGGAATTATTTTGCCGTTTTCCAATACACTATATGGTAAAACTTATGGTTTCATTTAAAAGTACAGCTTGTTCCGCAAAACATTAGCCCTCACATGACCATATCGACTGAAAAATAAAAACATTACGTTTCTTGGAAGAAGAATGGCTAAAAAAAAAACCGGAAAGCGCAAAGTCGGCCGGTCGTGAAGGGGTTAAACACATTACACCATAACATGAACTTCAAACATTACATTTTATACACAGTAGACATGCAGGTGTGCAGTGGCCAAGCCTTACACCCCCTTACATAAGCACAAGGGGGGTGTGTCTACAAAGCAGGTGCCACTGACCTCAACTTCAGCAGAGCTGCAAACAGAAAAACTGGCATTAACTACTTAAGTGCCAAAGGAAACAAAATGACATTTAAATGCAGAGTCTTAGCGATTAGGGGCTACAGACCTCAAGTTGCCACTAGTCTCCAAAAACAAGGAGACAATCGTGACAGTCACACAATGGGTCTTCACTGACTTTTTAGAAGGAACTGTCTCTTTCCTTATGAACTAACCCCTCCCATTGTAGTCTAGTGCCAACACCTAACTACCATATTTCCTTGCCCTACAGTCTGGTAACCACATATCATAGTGCTGTACAGTACACAGGAACACATTGCAACATGTTACATTACTACTTAAGAAACATAAGAACTTACATTGAATTATAATTTACTTTGGCAGCAATGAAAAAATATTTCAGAAATGGAGATGCTGAATATATTTCGGTAATCTGTAAAGCAAAGGAAAACAATATTTAATTTCATAAGATTTTGAGATTAATTTTAGTCACATCCCAATTTAGTAATCTAAGGCAGATTATAGATATATACCCCCACTGCCAAGCGCGTAACGATCGTGGTCGCAGAATGTGAAACTGCAACCGGAAGCATGCAGGAGGGGGCTCACTGACGCCAATTTCCCCTGGGTGTGGGTCTTCAGACTCACACACTCAGCTGAAATGTATTGCAGCACAGAGACCAGCAGCGGCTGTCGTCCTTACCAGTCATGGGCGTCACATGACAGTGAGGTCACACGCTGCCCATGGTGGCAGGCACAAGTCAGCTTCTGAGCTGCGGTAGACGAGGAGTGGAGTGTTGTGGAAGTGGAGGAAGATATGAATAATTGTTTGTTTCTTTTTAAAATGTACTGGAGAAAAACGGAAGGGGCCTAGGATGGGGGACATTATACCAGGATGAAGGACATTATACCAGGACGGGAGACATTATTACAGGATGCGGCCAAGATGAGGGACAATATTATGAGACAGGGACCATTACTAGAGGATGGAAGGCATTATTACAGGATGGTGGACATTATTACATGATAGGGGCCAGTTATATATACACTATGTTAAAATACCCCAAACTTAAAAAAGTGGTTATTCAGCTTATTTTGCCTTTTTCTTGACATTTTACTATTAGGCTACATTGAAGCAGGTAAGTAGATAGTAACTACTTACCTGCCCTGCTGTCAGCCCCTCTCCCCCGGCTCAGAGTGGTCATGTGACCGCTCCTACCCTGATTTTTCGGCTTCCTGTGGCTGCTTTCTCATCAGCTTTTTTTTTAAGGACGTCAAAAAAAACGCAAAATGCATATGACTGGATCCTTGACAAATGCATTGTCATTGCAATACATTTTGCAATGGAATCACAGTAAGATGCGGATCCAGTGTTTTGCGTTTATTTAGCTCATTTCAAAAACACTACTTATAAAATTCTTTACCTGCGTCCAAATACTGCATGTCACTGGATCCTGACTATACCATACGCAACCGCATGTGAATGGTGGTATGCTGATAGAAAGGATCCAGTTTACTCTAGTGAGCATGCCCAGAAACCACCTGTAGTGATCTCTCTTTTTCTCTCTCTCTCTTGCCGCCCTGCTGGCCTACTGGTACAGTATGTAGAGTCCCCGCCCACCTTTCCCCTGCACCCACCCACACATTCTGTAGTGCAGTGGTCTAACACGATGCCGTTAAGCTGCATGCGGCCCCTAATCCTTCTTGCAGCATGCAGGCAGTGGTCCCCTTGCTGACCGCTGCTTGTGCAGGGGGCCGCTGACAGTGCTTTATATAAGAGGACAGATTCCCCGACTCTGGTCAGATGGGAGCTCTGTAAACAGCTACTGCAATTGTGATGCCCCTGGACTAGTCAGGGCGTCACAGGGTACTGCACGCTCTTTATTCTTTAGTGCAGGACTCAACCCCTCTTGAGTCTGGGTTCCCAACCTATAGTACTGCCTCCATCAGCATCCAAAATCCCAACCACACTTCACACCACACCCTGTCAGACACACCAGTGGGCTGCTGAGCTGGAATAGGGCCGCCCACCTAGGGGTCAGGCAACTGGTGGGAGGGGTTAGAGTAGTAGTCTCCAGTGGAGCAAAGTGAGAGGAAGGGAAGTAGTAAGCCTAAAAGGGAGAGGAAACTGGGGGTTGGAGCTCCCAAGGAAGCTGAGTTAAAGGCTGGGTTGCAGACGGTGGTCTGGGCCCGGAGGAGTCGGAGACCCGGTCGTGGGATATTGGGACTGGGTGCCTAGAGCTAGTCTTGGAGGACGGTCAGAAGCTCGAGTTCAATATCCTGTCCGGGACCGACAGCACGGCGGGGTACTGGACCCTAGGTCGGGGAGTAGCTTCAAGCAACCCGGCAATTAACCGGAGGATAGTGAGTTTATGGACTGTCACCACGAAGCTCAGAGATCAGGGGCACTAGCACAACGAGGGGCATAGGGCTTTCCAACCCATGCAGCCCACAGAAATCCCAAGCGTGAGCCCTTGAGAGCACAGCTTCACTATCAATAGTAGGGAACGGGGCCCGGACAGCTTTATGCCTTCTAAATTTGTGCATGGAGGCAGGCTCTGGACCATCAGGCAGTATTGTAGGGGACGGATACCCGGATGGGCTCCCCAAAGAGGGCAGCGGCACCAAGAGACTTGGTTTACCTTGTTGTCAGAGTCTGCTTCTTATCACCGACGCTGTCTGAGTGAGTACTTAGTCATCCCCTGCTTCCAGCAAGCCTGTGCTCCCCTGCACCCCACAATCCAGAGTCCCGGGGCCTTCCCTACCCGTGGAGGGGGAAACGTCATCTGGCTGCCCCCCTTCCATCTCGCCTGGGCACTCCCATCGGCAGCGGTGGTAGTCTCCGTTACCGCACACCGCGGGTGGCGTCACGAGCTATATCTATTCCCCTGTAAATAATTCCCCCTTTCTCCATTTGAGAGTGGCCCCTGGCCAATCAGAGGCCAGCAGCAGATCACTGGAGAAGCTGCATACAGAGCTCATCCATGCGCAGTGCTGGGGATTCTGTCCTCTGATGTAAAGTACTGTCAGAAGTGTGACGCCCTGGGCAAGCCAGGGGTCACAGGTCATCACACCACCACAACCTACATCCCAGTTAGGAACACCAAGGCTACCAAAATCCTTGTTGCCTTCCTCCAGGGGCTGATGTTCACACCAGGGGGTGGGCCAGGTGGTTGGCTCCGCCCACCAAGGAGTTCACAGCCCTGGAGGCGGGAAGAACCAGGCAGTTTAGCTCAGGCAGAGATAGAGAAAGGAACAGTTAGGGAAGTGAAGGAGTAAACAGTGTGTGGTAAAGAAGCTAAGTGAAGTGAAAGTGAAGTAGTAGTGGAGCAAAGAAGAAAAGAGTAAAAGTGAGAGTAGAAATCCTGAAGTTGGTCCAGCTGTGTGCAGGACAGAGTCAGCAAGGTCAGCAACGGCGGTGACCGTCTGGAGGGGGACTGCTCGGAGGTTGCTGGAAGGACCGCGGACGGGTAGTGGCCCGGCGGTCTGGAGCAGTATACGAAGAACAGTCAGCACCAGGGCAGGGGCTTCTCGGACCCCGGCAAGGCTAGGAGTCGCCGTAAATTTGCCAAATCCGTCAGTGAAGGGGACGTCTGTCTCCAAACAACCAAGTCCCGATTGAAGGCAACAGTCCGACCGTTATAGAGAGACACCGCCACCGCCAGGGCACCAGTTTCTCAGGGCCAGCGCCTGCGGGCAAAGTAGGGCTCCTCCGGCCCATATCCAAGTCGGGGAGCGGGTTACCGGTGGGAACCCATCGCTACCAACAATGAAACATTAGGTGCACGTCAAAGGGACATCACCGTCACCTACTGGGAGAGCAAATGCAGCCGTCCGTGGGAACCGTCTTTCCAGCCGTGTGGTTTACCGAAAAACTGTGTCAACGTCTCAGGCTGAGTGAGTACCACAGTGCCGCAAGGCACAGCGCTGCCCCCGGCGTCCCTGCGCCCACCAAGCCCTGCACCTCCCACCTCATCACTGGGCCCCGGGATCACCAACCCCTACCCACGGAGGGGCAACACAACAACTGGCTGCTCCATACCATCCTTCCCGTGATCCCCCCCATACAGAGCAGCGGTGGTGCCAACAAATCACCACAACCGTGGGTGTTGTCACGGACAATAAACCAATCCCTATACCCAAAACCCCCTTTGACTCACGGGCGAGGAGCGCCGCTAAAGTCCCCGGGATCCGGCCCATCGCTCGAGCCACCGAGCAGCAGCAGGCCGCAGCAGCCGCGGCAGCCGGACCCGAGCAGCAGTGGGAGAGCGCGGCGTCCCCTCCTCCGCCCGCGACAACTTGGCGTCACGAACAGGATCTTTCCGCTCTGCCGTTGGGTAGAGGTGCGCCTTGTGACCGCCGGAGGTATCCGGCAGAAAAATTTCAGAAGTCGCCATCTTTGGCGCGAAAAGTTCCCGCTCGAGCGTCTTCTCGAGTAGCAGAGGCGCGAAGGCCAAAACTCCGCCCCAATAGAGGAGGGGCCGGAAAGAAGCTAAGGGGGACGTGATGGCGGCTGGCTGCATGTGAGCGCAGCTATAAAAGCAGGGACGCCAGGACTCTGCAGTCACCCTGTTCCTGGAAGGAGTTGCCAGCAGAATGTGGATGCCGTCCCGAAGCACCGTAGCCCCCGCGCCTGGAACCGCGGCGTGGGTGGAAATCCGGACCGCGCAGTTCTACCTAAGGCTGCAGGTCAAGATGCAGCTCCTCATGGAGGAGTGGGAGACCGACATGGCGGACGTTATAGCCACCGTGCGGAGACGCGAGGAGGAGGCGGAGGAAGGGAGGGTGAGTGACCCACGCCCCTATGTCCCCGAGGGACCGGTCGTTGCGGCTGAGGGACCCAGTCCAAGCCCTCCCCCTCCGCTGCCTCCCTCGCCACCCGTCTCGGAAGCCGTGACCCCGCCACTAGGCCCGCTACCACCGCAACCGGTAGCGATACCCAGCCCGTCGGCCCTAGCGGACCGACCTGTAGCCGGAGCCCGTAGCAAGTCGGAGGTGCTGCCATGGAAGGCCCCGAAGTCTGCACCGGAGGCAGCCCCTGAGAAGTTCCCCGAGCCGGAGCTGATGACCCGTTCTGAACCAAAGGCCCAGCCGCGGAAAGCCCCTGTGCCCATCTCCCACACCTCGGCTGAGGTGGCGCCGGGTTGTCGCTGCAAGGCGGCGCCCAAGGCCAAGACACCGCGGGACCTGCCGCCCAGAGCCCTGACAGTGGGCAACGTCCAGGATGTCCCGCGGGGCCTGATCCGTGCGCCGGAGCTCGCAGTAGCACCGTATTGGGACAGGGAGCCGGTACTGCTGGGTCCGGAGATCGGCGAGAGGGAAAAGAAAAAGGCGGAGCTGGTGGCCCAAGCAATTAGGGGAAAGGAGAACCTCCGGCAAGCAACATTCCGAGTCCGGGGCCCGCTGTACGAAAGGCAGGTGAGGCGGTTTGATGTCCACCGGGGCTATGGGTTTATATATGAACCGGGCCTGGAGGCCGAAGTGATTATAGCCCGGCGGGATGTGAATGCCCACCTGCCTGAAGAGCACCCTGGCCGTAACCTAATGCCGGGTGACATTGTGCAATATACCCGGCACTGTGGAGAGAGGGGGTGGTTTGCCCTAGATGCCAAACTGCGGGGCAGCCAGGAGAGCAGAGTGAGTCCTGCACACCCTCCCTAGGATGAGGCTGAAAGTCCGGAGTAGGGGCAGCGGAGCACCGTTGTCCAGTCCCCGTTGGGACCACCAGAGTGTTGTTGCAAAAGTTGAAAATGATAAAGAATGATTAACCGAGAAGTTACCTGATTACAGTGATTGAACCGGCCGTTGCCGGCACCGTTGTCCCCGAGGGGACCGTTTAAAAAGTTGTTTTGCATGGAGAACTTTCCATGGACAAGCCCGTGAACTTGCAGGGCAACCACCAACGTTAGTGGCTTGTAAATAAGTTGTTTTACCGTTACCGTTTCCGCATTGCCGCCTCCGGAGAGGCAGGTTGGAGGGAGGGCCCTCAGCAGAGCAGGCTGGGGCCCAGCCACCACAGGAACCGGTGGCTACCCTCTGGAGGGGAAGGACAGATCCTGCTCGGGTGACTTGTGCTGGACTTGGGTCAAGGGGTGCTGCCTGGGTTTTAGGGGCAGCATCAGGGCCAGGTTGCTTGGGTGGGAGAGAGCAGAAACCGTAACCGTAAACCGTTAGTAACGTTTAAGAAATGTGCCTCCCGTTGTGGGATGATGTTATAATTTATATGTTACCGTTTACCTTTTTCAGAAAATAAAACCGGTGTTGGATGGGCAGCCCGCGGACGGTCTGCATTTTGCTAAGGGGGAATGTGACGCCCTGGGGAAGCCAGGGGTCACAGGTCATCACACCACCACAACCTACATCCCAGTTAGGAACACCAAGGCTACCAAAATCCTTGTTGCCTTCCTCCAGGGGCTGATGTTCACACCAGGGGGTGGGCCAGGCGGTTGGCTCTGCCCACCGAGGAGTTCACAGCCCTGGAGGCGGGAAGAACCAGGCAGTTTAGCTCAGGCAGAGATAGAGAAAGGAACAGTTAGGGAAGTGAAGGAGTAAACAGTGTGTGGTAAAGAAGCTAAGTGAAGTGAAAGTGAAGTAGTAGTGGAGCAAAGAAGAAAAGAGTAAAAGTGAGAGTAGAAAAGCCTGAAGTTGGTCCAGCTGTGTGCAGGACAGAGTCAGCAAGGTCAGCAACGGCGGTGACCGTCTGGAGGGGGACTGCTCGGAGGTTGCTGGAAGGACCGCGGACGGGTAGTGGCCCGGCGGTCTGGAGCAGTATACGAAGAACAGTCAGCACCAAGGCAGGGGCTTCTCGGACCCCGGCAAGGCTAGGAGTCGCCGTAAATTTGCCAAATCCGTCAGTGAAGGGGACGTCTGTCTCCAAACAACCAAGTCCCGATTGAAGGCAACAGTCCGACTGTTACAGAGAGACACCGCCACCGCCAGGGCACCAGTTTCTCAGGGCCAGCGCCTGCAGGCAAAGTAGGGCTCCTCCGGCCCATATCCATGTCGGGGAGCGGGTTACCGGTGGGAACCCATCGCTACCAACAACGAAACATTAGGTGCAGGTCAAAGGGACATCACCGTCACCTACTGGGAGAGCAAGTGCAGCCGTCCGTGGGAACCGTCTTTCCAGCCGTGTGGTTTACCGAAAAACTGTGTCAACATCTCAGGCTGAGTGAGTACCACAGTGCCGCAAGGCACAGCGCTGCCCCCGGTGTCCCTGCGCCCACCAAGCCCTGCACCTCCGACCTCATCACTGGGCCCCGGGATCACCAACCCCTACCCATGGAGGGGCAACACAACAACTGGCTGCTCCATACCATCCTTACCGGGATCCCCCCCATACAGACAACCGTGGGTGGCGTCACGGACAATAAACCAATCCCTATACCCAAAACCCCCTTTCACTCACGGGCGAGGAGCGCCGCTAAAGTCCCCGGGATCCGGCCCATCGCTCGAGCCACTGAGCAGCAGCAGGCCGCAGCAGCCGCGGCAGCCGGACCCGAGCAGCAGTGGGAGAGCACGGCGTCCCCTCCTCCGCCCGCGACAGAAGCAGGACACCGAGGGAATCAGGACTGGTGAGATGGACTTTGTGTTTGTTTTTTTGCATGTGTGAAGTATGGCAGAATAGGGGACACTATTACATGATGGAAGAGGATCAGGAAAGGGGCTATTACTATAGGATGAGCAGGATGGGCACAAGGATGGGGCACATTACAGGTTGGGGGCATTACTATACGATGATCACAAGGATGGACACATTACTATATTATATGTGCCCATATTGTGCTCTGCTAAAGGTCTGTGCTGAGCAGACTACTGACAGCCAATGGGTGTGTGCAGAGGGCGAGCAGAGGGCAGGGCTGGACAGTGAGGCCGGGCGGTGCCAGCTCTGACTGTGAGGTTTGGCAACCAAGGAAACAAAAAAGTCAAGTTTGCTTGAGTTGCAGGTAAATAAAGTGTCTGCAGAGAATAAAGGGATAATTCAAGAGGAACAAAAGTTAGAAAACAAACAAATATAATGTAGGAATGTTTTATATGACAATACAGCAGAGATTAGCTTAAGGGTAAGTTCACAAAGTGCGTTTTTCGCGGCGTTTTTGCGCGTTTTTCAGGTGCGTTTTTGCTCAGAAAACTGCATGAATTTGCTTCCCCAGCAAAGTCTATGAGTTTTCATTTTTGCTGTCTGCACACAGCGTTTTTTTTTAGCTGCGTTTTTGTGGGCACCACAAAAACGCAGCATGTCAATTATTTTTGCGTTTTTCACTCCGTTTTCCACCCATTGAGTTCAATGAGATGTTCAAAAACGCAATGAAAGCCGCAAATTGCAAACATAGCTGCGTTTTACTGCGTTTTTATGACAAAACGCAGCTATAAACGCAAGGGGTGGGTAGTAAAGTGACTTGTACAGGAAGAGGATTCCTTCTGTCAGTAAACACAGAAGTGTGAATCCTCCCGGTACTGCCACCGCTGCTTCCATTTCCCGCCCGGTGCCATGTCCACTCCCGTGCAGGAGGTGGAAGCGGCTGCTAAATCAAAAGTGAACAGTAGAAAAATCTCATACTCACCTATCTTCAGACTCCCGATGCAAGGCTCCCAGCTCCTCTTCACGGTACCGCCACCCCCGCTCTGGCTGTGTGCTGGCTCCCAGGCACGTACGATAGCTGCAGGACCTGGCGGTGATCACCTGATGCGGTCACCTGACGCATCAGCTGATCGTAAGTCTCGCGGTGACGGATTCCCCGGCGCTTCCAGTCAGTTCATGACAGCTGCAGACAGGCCGGGGTGATCTCCGGAGTTCAGGTGACAGCACCGGCGATCACCCCGGCCTGTTTGCAGCTGTCATGAACTGAACCGCAAGTGCCGGGGAATCAATCAATCACTAGGCGCTCGCTGTAAAGTCCAGGCTGCACGCCGGAGCTCAGGTGAGAGCTCCGGAGTGCAGTGCAGGTACCTGAATCCAGGCCTGGCATTACTGGAGATTCCTCCGGTAGCCAGTCCGACGCTGCACAGAAGTGTGTAGTTTGTTTTTGTTTGTTTTTTTGCACTGATGCATCAGCTGATTGTATAAAAGCCGTTTATACCTGCTCTCCTGCATACACAAGTGGAGAATGAAGAACATATTGAAGAAGGAAATTACATCAGACCTTGTTTCTTTTTTTTTTCCAACAATCTTTAATGGCAATGTTCACTGATAAAAAACGCATAAAAACGCAGTGAGCAAAAACGCAGCAAAACGCCGCAAAAAATGCACCAAAACGCGGTAAAACGCATGCGTTTTTGCCGCGGGTGCGTTTTTGTGCGTTTTTTGCGTCAAAAAATGCACAAAAATGCAACGTCAAAAAAACGCAGTGTGTGAACTTAGCCTAAAACATTTTTTGGAGTTTACGTCGGACAACTTTAATATTAAGGAAATAAACAAAATGAATCAAATGTAAGGGATATGAACATATATGGACTCAAATAGATGGTCAAGCACCATACAATAAATACCTACATAAGAAAAAAAGTGCACTGAAGGCTGAAATATATATATATATATATATATATATATATATATATATATATATATATATATATAAAATACATGTAATTTATTGAACCACTTTAAAATATAACATGTAAAAATGTATTGCAAATGGCCACAAGGTGGCACTGCATACAAGATATGCCCGAACAAGTGAAAATACCATGCTATCACAACCTGTAAAGTGCACGGTTTTTAAAATAATGACTGTTATTATTATTATTACTATATTGCATACTGTGCACTTGTCCCAGTATTGGTAGTGATAGCAGTGCTGCCGCTACTATTACTATCATTATTTTCATACCATACACCAGTGACCTTACTGGTTGTTGATAGCATCGCATTTTCACTTGATGAGGCATAGACTTACATAAAATTACTGGATTGATTGTCCTCGTATCTTTTATGCCGTGCCACCTTGTGGCCATTTGTAATAAATTTTCACATTCTTGTATTTTAATGTGGTTCAATAAATTATATATTTTATATCTATTTCCGTCTTTTTTCATATGTAGGTATTTTTTATAGGGGCCAGGAAGGGGGACATTATTGCCTAATCATTGTTCATCTGACCCACATACTGCTGGAGGTACAGGTCCAAATTTTGCCCTGAGGTCCATAGGACGGTAGATATGCCAAGTTCTTTGCATCATATGCAGTCAGGCCTATATATATAACTTTTAGTAAATGCCTAGGCAAAATATGACATCATGGATGTAGACTGGGACTGAATATTGCTATTGTTCATGACAGGGCACTGCACTGGTGGAGCAGGATACAGAATTGACCACGACTGGCGGTGACACGAGGTGTGGCATTGTGACAGTAGTACTCAGGTTGCTGAGTGCTGCTGTCAGTTGGCTAATGACTTGTGTGCATCTGCTTGTGTCACTGGTGGCAACGGTCAACTGGTTATGGATTTAACGTGGCAAAGTGGCGTAGATGAGCTCTGGCACTTTTTGATTGGGAAGTTTGACTATTGTGATTGATTCTAGAATGTATATATTTGACAGGGGTGTACTGTGTGAGATGTTATTATAATCTGGGGTAGTAGGTGATTAAAACATTATTTCCGAAAAATTACATGATTCACTATTTATAGAAATAAGACATAAATTCCTAACTATCGGGCCCTGACCATTGGAACCCCACAGCGATCTCTGTCCTGAATGGAGCAGAACAAAGCTGGGCATGAAAGGCCTTTGCTCTATTAATTGTTTATGGATAGGGATGAGCGGACCCATGGAAGTTTGGTTTCACCTCGACTTTAGTCAAAAGTTCGGTTCCGAACACCGACTTGACCCAAACTTGACCCCGGACTCCGAACTCCATGTCATAGTTTCATAGTTTTTAAGGTTGAAGGGAGACTCTAAGGGGTGCTTCACACATAGCGAGATCGCTACCGAAATCGCTGCTACAGCACGGTTTTGGTGACGCAACAGTGACCTCATTAGCGATCTCGCTGTGTGTGACACTGAGCAGCGATCTGGCCCCTGCTGCGAGATCGCTGCTCGTTACACACAGCCCTGGTTCGTTTTCTTCAAAGGCGCTCTCCCGCTGTGACGCACAGATCGCTGTGTGTGACAGCGAGAGAGCGACGAAATGAAACGAGCAGGGAGCTGGAGCCGGCATCTGGTAGCTGTGGTAAGCTGTAACCAGGGTAAACATCGGGTAACCAAGGTGGTTACCCAATATTTACCTTTGTTACCAGCCTCCGCAGCTCTCACGCTGCCTGTGCTGCCGGTTCCGGCTCTCTGCACATGTAGCTGCAGTACACATCGGGTTAATTAACCCGATGTGTACTGTAGCTAGGAGAGCAGGGAGCCAGCGCTAAGCAGTGTGCGCGGCTCCCTGCTCTCTGCACATGTAGCTGCAGTACACATCGGGTTAATTAACCCGATGTGTACTGTAGCTAGGAGAGCAAGGAGCCAGCGCTAAGCAGTGTGCGTGGCTCCCTGCTTTCTGCACATGTAGCTGCAGTACACATCAGGTTAATTAACCCGATGTGTACTGTAGCTAGGAGAGCAAGGAGCCAGCGCTAAGCAGTGTGCGCGGCTCCCTGCTCTCGCGGTTATGATCGCTGCTTTGGCTGCTGTGTTTGACAGCTAAACAGCGATCATAACAGCGACTTACAAGGTCGCTGTTACGTCACAGAAAATGGTGACGTAACAGCGACCTCGTTGTCGCTGTCGCTTAGTGTGAACCAGCCCTAAGTCCATCTAGTTTAACCCGTAGCCTAACATGTTGATCCAGAGGAAGGCAAAAAAACCCCAATGTATCAAATAAGCTCCAATGGGGAAAAAAATTCCTTCCTGACTCCACATACGGCAATCAGACTAGTTCCCTGGATCAACACCCTGTCATAAAATCTAATATACATAACTGGTAATATTATATTTTTCAAGAAAGGAGTCCAGGCTCTGCTTAAATGTTAGTAGTGAATCACTCATTACAACACCATGCGGCAGAGAGTTCCATAGTCTCACTGCTCGTACAGTAAAGAATCCTCGTCTGTGGTTATGATTAAACCTTCTTTCCTCTAGACGTAGCGGATGCTCCCATGTTCCAGTCGCATGCCTAGGTGTAAAGAGATCTTTGGAAAGTTCTCTGTACTGTCCCCTCATATGTTTATACATTGTGATTAGATCTCCCCTAAGCCTTTGTTTTTCCAAACTAAATAACCCCAAGTTTAATAACCTGTCTTGGTGTTGCAGCCCACCCATTCCTCTAATAATCTAGGTTGCTCTTCTATCTACCTGTAAGATTATGCTATTGATAACCTTCTATACTTTTGCTATCAAGAAAAGCTTCCATTCCTCTCTTAAATTCATTCAGTGAGTTGGCCATCACCACTTCCTCAGGAAGAGAGTTCCAGAGCCTCACTGCTCTTACCGTGAAGAACCCTCTTCTATGCTGATGTAGGAATTTTCTTTCCTCCAATCGAAGAGAATGCCCCCTTGTTCTTGTCATAGTCCTTGGTACAAACAGATCATGGGAGAGATCTCTATATGGCCCTCTGATATATTTGTACATATTTATTAGGTCTCCCCTAAGTCTTCTCTTTTCTAGAGTAAATAGACCTAATTTTGATAACCTTACCGTGTATTGTAATGCACCCACTCCATTTATTATTTTACTAGCCCGCCTCTGAACCCTTTCAAGTTCAGTAATGTCTTTCTTGAGCACCGGTGCCCGAAATTGCACACAATACTCCAAGTGTGGTCTGACGAGTGATTTGTACAGAGGGAGAATGATGTTTTCATCTCGTGCACCCAGACCTCTTCTAATGCATCCCATCACCCTATTTGCTTTGGTGGCTGCTGCCTGACACTGGGCACTCCAATTTAGCTTCTTATTGACTAAGATGCCTAAGTCTTTTTCCATGTCTGATTTCCCCAGCGGTTTCCCATTTAGTAAGTAATTGTAGCATCTGTTTCTCCTTCCCATGTGCATAACCTTACACTTATCTGTGTTAAACCTCATTTGCCATTTTTCAGCCCAATTCTCCAATTTACTCAAATCCATCTGTAGTTGCAAACTGTCCTCCATTGTGTTAACTACCTTGCATAGTTTTGTATCATCTGCAAATACTGATATTTTACTCTGTAAACCATCCACCAGATCATTAATAAATATATTAAATAGTAGGGGGCCCAATACAGACCCCTGTGGCACCCCACTAGTAACCCTGGCCCAATCTGAGTATGCGCCATTAATAACCACTCTTTGTTTTCTACCACTAAGCCAGCTACCTACCCATCTACACACATTTTTCCCGAGCCCAAGCTTTCTCATTTTACTTATCAGTCTTTTATGTGGGACAGTGTCAAATGCTTTACCGAAGTCGAGATAAATGACATCCAATGATTCTTCTTGGTCCATGTGAGAGCTTACATCCTCATAGAGGCTGATCAGGTTAGTTTGACAGGAGCGATCCTTCATAAATCCATGTTGATATGGAGTTAAACAATTATTAACATTGAGACATTCCATAATAGTATCCCTTAAAAACCCTTCAAACATTTTACCCACAACAGATGTTAAGCTTACCGGCCTATAGTTTCCAGGTTCCCTTTTACACACTTTTTTGAATATTGGTACCACATTTGCTAGCCGCCAATCCAGTGGAACAGACCCAGTTTCTATAGAGTCTTTAAATATAAGGAATAGAGGCCTGTCTATCACATTACTTAACTCCCTTAATACCCGAGGGTGAAGGCCATCAGGGCCTGGTGATTTGTCAATGGGAACCAGAACTTTGGTACTGTAAAATGAGTGTAACATGGCCGTAATAAGCGCTAGGGGCTACAAAAGGAACTATAAAGGAGGCAATTGTACTGCAAAGATGTGGATATGGAATAAATAAAAAAAAAAAAGATGACGTCGGCTCCCGCATATTTTTCATAACCAGCACAGGTAAAACAAACAGCTGCGAGCTGCAACCCTCATCTGTATGCTTTGCCTTAACTGCTTATCTAAAATACTAATTTAAATTAAAAAACATTATAATTTAGAAAAATGGCGTAGGGTCCCCTCTCATTTTTCATAACCATCCAAGATAAAGCAGACATCTGGGGGCTGGTATTATCAGGATGGGAAGTCCTATGGTTCTGAGCCCTCCCAAACTTAAAAATAGCAGCACACAGCCGCCCAAAAGTACATCATTGGATGTGCCAATCCTGGAGCTTTACCGATTGCCCTGCTGCATTGGCAATAGGAGTAATACTTGTAAGGTTGACGTCAGCTGTGAATTGACAGCTGACATCAAGCCCAAAGTTTAGTAATCAATAGGAGTCTATCAGACACCAACACTTCAAGTATAGAATTAAAAAACACACCAACATTGGGAAAAAAAAGTGAATAAATATTCCCGTACACTCCCTTCTTCACAAATGTATTAATTAAAAATAAATTCTGTTAGTTCCGACGTAATCCTATGGGGAATAAAGACTCTCCCACATTCCCTTGTTTACCAATTTATTACTTCAAAATAAATTTTGCTAGTTCCAACGTAATCCAAACTGTAATGTCCCACAACGTCCATCGATTCTTTTGGAGCATCGTTCTGAGAACATTTTCAGAACAAGGCTCCGGAGGTCACTCCAGATCAACAGCAGGCCTAGAATTTCTCACCTCAATGAACGTCATGGTACATTACACTTTGGATTACATTCAAACTTCCAGTATGTTTTCTGAACAATAAATTGGTGAGAGATCGTGTGACGGAGTCTATATTCAAATAATTTTTTTCCTAGTGTCTGTGTGTTTTATAACTTTATATTTGCTGGGTTAGTAATGGAGTTGTCTGATAGATGTATATCCATTAATAACCCCTGGGCTTGAGCTCTCATTTCAGAGCTGACAATTGGCAAAGGACCAGGGCAATCAGGAAGAGCCAAGCAGAGCACCAGAAGTAGATGTGTCACTTCTGGGTCAGCTACGGGCTGCTATTTTTATGCTGGGGGGGTGGGGGGGGAAATAACCATGGGTCTTCCCATCCTGATGCTACCATCCCCCAACTGTCTGCTTTACCTTGGCTGGTTATCAATAATAAGGGGGACGCCAAGCCATTTTTTCTTTTTTTGATAAGCAGCCAAGGTAAAACAGATAGCTGAGAGATGCAACCTGCAGAGGTCTGTTTTATCTGCACTGGTTATCAAAAATAGGTGGGCCCACGTCATTTTTTTTAATCTTTATTCTTCCCAGCAGCCTACAGTCATGCAATGTAGCTTGTTGACTGGCTGAACTACAACCTTTCAATGAACTTCGTTACCATACAAACAGTACCCAAACTCTAAACTCAGACACAGACTTTTTTTTAAAAAGTTTGTGTTTGAGTTGAAACCCCGGACACTAGGTATAAAAAACCCAAGCTTTACCATTTTGGTTCCACATCTCTATTTATGGGCCTACTGAAACTAGCCAAGCACTGTACTTAGCAATCCCATAGATAATGTATTCAGTGGAGGCTGCGTATGTGTACATAGTCATAAAGAAGGGGTATAACCCTATTTTTGGGGGGAATAACCTTCTCATTCTTATACCACAATTGGTGGGACTATAGTCTTGGGGGGGAGAATGATTATAGAATGATTACCACAGGTGTGCTCACCATGAATGCATCTATTATATTTAGCTTTGCATACCTTTTCTTGAATCAAAGTTTCATTCTTAATCCATGAATCCCAGAGACAAGGATTTGTTACGTTCACAAATCCGGTGTAACTGCATGTGCTGTTTGATGAAAGGTTGGCCAAGTTTTTTTCATCTTCATCAATATAAATATCTGTAAAGAGATAAAGATTGTAGTAAACCTGACTGTATTTTGTACTTGTTAGTTTTATTGTGGTTTCCCAGATGTAATATACAAAAAATAACCACACACTGCTATGTTTGCTCAGTTTTGAGAAATAGAGCCAAAGCCAAAAGTAATTCAGGAAGTACTTAAGGCCTCTTTCACACGTCCGTGAAAAGCCACGCACGTTTTTCACGGACGTGTCAAAGGTGCGTTTTGCCCTCCGTGAGCCGTGTTTATGACACACGTGTGTTCTCCGTGTGTTATCCGTGTGTTATCCATGATAAAACTCGGAGAATGGGAACTTTCTACTCACCTGTCCCTGGCGTTGCTGTCCATGGTGCTGATCTTCGGTCTCCGGTCCTGCTGACTCCCCGCTGCTGCTACTTCTGGCCGCAGTGAAGTGAATATGCAATGAGAATAATGAGCGGCGGTC